>NC_039243.1:19891052-20076052 GCF_003368295.1 Carassius auratus | reverse complement strand
ATCCAAAATAGTTGTTCTTTGTTGTAATATATATATTTTTTTTAATGTATGCCTGTGATGCAAAGCTGAATTTCCAACATCATTATTCCAGTCTTGATACTTACCACATGATACTTCAGAAATAATATAAAATAATAACATTTATTATCAGAATGGCTGTGCTGCTTGATATTTCGGTGGATAGATTTTATTTTTCAGGATACTATGATGAATAGAAAGTTCAAAAGGACAGCATTTATTTGAAATGGAAATTGTGTCATATTATAAATGTATTTACTGTCACTTGTGATGCATGTTTACTGAATAAAATAAAACAAAACTAAAACTAAAATTCACCCCAAACTTTTGAATGGAACTGTTGGTTAAAAAAGATTGTTAATTATTAAGAACAATAAAGTTTTTGCCTTATTTATCTTTAAACAATATTTACTTACTTTCTGCCTTTCTGAATGACTTTCTTTTTCTGTCACCTACGCCATGTGGGCACTGAAGCTAAGAGCAAAACCACAAGCTATTTGGGATTGTTTTGGCAAACTTGCATTTAGTTTTGGCTCAGTGAAAGCATTTTTTTTTTTTTTTAAACAGTCCGGCAAAGATACAGTGCCTAGCTAAAAGTATTCATACCACTTCATTTTTTTTTTCACGTTTTGTTATGTTACTTAACCTGATTTCAATTACTTTTTTAGTTTTGAATACCTATATAGTGGAATCATAAGTGCTTTATTTTTTTATAATTGCAAAGCAATAATTAAATAAATAAATAAATAATTTTGCTTTATCATTAAGGTGTATGGGGTGTAGATTGACGTGGAAAAAAAGTAATTTGAAGCAGCTTAACATAAGGCAGCAACAAAGCAAAATCTGACTAAAATAAACTTTTTCGCACGGCACTGTATTATCACCATAAATATCATTCTGAACTTGGAAACACGTCACATATCAGAAGGAGGAAATTTGTCTGACATAGATGTTTTTCTCTTTCTTCCAAATGTGTCCGATTGTCCATGCTCCACAGTCATTTGTTTCATACATGTCATATATATATATATATATACATACATACATACATACATACACACACACCCACACACATATATATATGTACATATATAAATCTTGCAATGAAATAAAGACAGGAAACTACGTTGGATACCCAACTGAACATCTCGTCCTTCCTGTGTTTATCTGACACATGCATCAGCCCTCAACTGTGATAAAGCTAAAGATGAGTTCATCCAGATCTCAATGCAGGCCAAGGGCACTGGAATACATTACAAGCCCATATAAAAGCATACATAGGCTACCTGTGAAATAGTGAAGACCTTGAAAAGAGCATGATCTTTCAGTCCCTTCAGATTCACAAGTCCCTAAGGAAAGTCTCAAACTACTTCAGTACCGCTATGATTGATTAAACAGTGATCCAAAAATCATATGTAGAGAGATACGTTACATTATATTGATACTGTCAGTGAATCACCAGGCTCCTCCATCACTCCCTTACAAAGTGCACCTTCACCTGAATTCAATGCAATTTATGCATTAAAATGAAAAATTTCCCTTTTTGTAAATAAAGCTTTTATTGATTTTAATAAATAATTGTATAATCCATGCCAAGGGTAAATCCTCCATTGATTATACTGAATGTCAAGGTACACTGGCATAAAAATTGCAAATACTGAAAATGTCAGATGTACTGTAATTTGATTTTTGCTATTCGCACCCAAAAATCAGATTTGGGCCGCTCTCAGCTGTGCTGTCAGACTAAGAATGACACAATATTTCCATTTCATCTCAAATTAAGACTTCTGCTGAAGTCTCCTGTTTTAAAAAAAAAAAAGACCCCAGTGATCTGAAGCCTCAAAAATGTGCTAGAATATGTCAAAAATACCAAAAGTATGTATTCAAAAGCCAGATCTCAATAGAAAACTAACTTAATTGACATGTCTCATCAAATTATTCCTATAGATCAAATAAAAGGATTTTAAGACAAACACCTGAGACAAAAAAAAAGCAAAAATACCCTACTAGTGACAAGATTCTTTCACAAAAACGGATACAAATTAACTCTTTTTTTTAATGAATTAATATGTGTTAATGAAATGATGCTCTATGACTTGGTAATTAAACAGATATATCACCATATCTACTTTAGTTTCCAAAAGCAAAAACAGAGGCCTGATTATTGCTGCAGTATATTCATTTCCACTGAAATGTTCCATCTGTGATTCTGCTTGTGTGTGGCACTTTAGCGAATACTAACAGGATCACCAACTGAGTCCACATTAACTTTTAATGGAGAAGGATTTTATAACCCATTACAACATGTTTTGGTGTAAACAAAACAAACAAACAAAAAAAAAAACAAGATGTCAATAGCGAAATCCCAAAATAAGCAGACATGAAAGTAAAACAGGCAAGTGTTAAGGTGTAAACCCCAGAACAATGATGGGTTGGAAAAATCTGATGTGGTGTTTGCTAAACTCCGATTTAGGGTTTGCTAAATTCAAGCTACTTTTGGCTTTGAAATGGTTTAACCATGTCAACATGAAAACTACAGACCGGTATCCCTTCTTCCATTCATTGCAAAGACACTTGAGCGAGCTGTGTTCAACCAGCTTTCTATGTTCCTTGGACAGAACAACCTCCTGGACAGCAACCAATCTGGCTTCAAAAGTGGCCACTCAACTGAGACTGCTCTGCTCTCGGTTACTGAAGCCCTGCGACTAGCAAGAGCAGCTTCAAAATCCTCGGTACTCATCTTGCTGGACCTGTCTGCTGCTTTTGACACTGTTAATCACCAGATTCTCTTGTCCACCCTCAGAAAGATGGGCATCTCTGGAACTGCTCTCCTGTGGGTTAAGTCCTACCTCTCTGACAGATCCTTCAGTGTGTCTTGGAGGGGTGATGTTTCAAAGTCACACCACCTTGCTACTGGGGTTCCTCAAGGCTCAGTACTTGGACCACTTCTCTTCTCCATCTACATGACATCTTTAGGATCTGTCATTCAGAAGCATGGCTTTTCTTATCACTGCTATGCTGATGACACCCAACTCTACTTCTCATTCCAGCCAGATGACCCGACGGTAGCTGCTCGCATTTCAGCCTGTCTGAGTGACATTTCTAGCTGGATGAATGACCATCACCTTCAGCTTAACCTTACAAAGACTGAACTCCTGGTGATTCCAGCTAACCCATTGATTCATCACAACTTCTCTATACAGCTGGGCTCGTCAAACATAACTCCTTCGAAGACAGCCAGAAACCTAGGTGTTGTGATGGATCATCAATTAAGCTTCACTGACCACATTGCTACAACGACCCGGTCCTGCAGGTTTGCCTTATACAACATTAGGAAGATTAGACCCTTCCTGTCAGAGCAAGCAACCCAACTTCTTGTCCAAGCTCTTGTTCTCTCCAGACTGGACTATTGTAATGCTCTCCTGGCGGGCCTTCCTGCATGTACTGTCAAGCCTCTGCAAATGATCCAGAATGCAGCAGCGAGGGTTGTCTTCAATGAGCCAAAAAAAGCTCATGTTACTCCTCTCCTCATCAGGTTACACTGGCTACCAGTAGCCGCTCGCATCAAATTCAAGGTACTGATGCTTGCCTACAAGACGACCACTGGCATGGCACCAACTTACCTAAACTCACTGGTTAAATCCTATGTGCCCTCCAGAAGTTTGCGCTCTGCAAGTGAACAACGCCTTGTGGTGCCATCCCAAAGAAATTCAAAATCACTCTCACGGACCTTTTCCTGGACTGTGCCCAGCTGGTGGAATGACCTCCCAATCCCAATTCGTACAGCTGAGTCTTTACTAATTTTCAAGAAACGTCTAAAGACTCATCTTTTTCGCCTGCACTTAACCTACTAACACCAGTACTTTTCCTTTTCTTGTCTTTGTTCATTTAATAAAAAAAAAAAATAAAAAAAAAAAATATCCTGGCTATGCGTTCTATACTAGACTAACTGAGACTTGTCATGGCACTTGTATACTGTTGTTGTTCTCTTGTTGACCTGACTGCTTCTATTGTTCTCATTTGTAAGTCGCTTTGGATAAAAGCGTCTGCTAAATGATTAAATGTAAATGTAAATGTAAACATAAGACATACGAGTTTGTCAGCAGATACAGGTTAATTAGTCATGCACTAACCAACTTGTTGCTAGTTACCAAAACAAAAAAAACAAAAAAACACGTATAGTGTGATTGGGATCTTACAGAGTAAAAAGCTGTCTACAAATTAACAAAAAATACAACGTATTCTCCTCAAGTAATAACATTTGTATATAAAATAGCAACATTTTATGGAAAATGTATTTTAAAGAAGTTATACATTTCTCATATAAAAGCACTTAAAATCTGTGAAAATGACAACTTTTCATTTAGATAGACATTATACAATCACTATTGAAAAAATATTTTTTTGGCAAAGTTAAACTTTTAAAAAAAAAAAAAATTCTTGTTTTGAAGTATTAGCTTTTGCAAAATATTTAACATTATCACATTCAAACCTGGTGTTACAGTAATTGTGTTCATTAGTGTGTGTTCGCATTTCTCTATTGTGGATGTGTTACACTGTAACTCCTTTTTGATAATGCTTATTATTATTATTATTATTATTATTATTATTATTATCTTGTGCTTGCCGATTCATTCTGAGAATCAACCCTGATGGCACCAGATGCCTATTAAAGTAGCAGATCAGCATGACATCTGGAAAAGGGTCCAGAAAAAAAGCACCAGACTAAATCCCCTTGTGGCATTTTTGATTAGAGAGCTTGTTGACTATGCTTGGCAAAAATACTAAAATAAAACAAAAAGTTATAAAGTGTAAAAGTAATATTATAAAAAAATATATATTTTTTAATAAGGCTTGTTCTGCTCTTCAGCATGTTTAAATGTTAGACTGGTTACAAATACCCAGGGAATGAACACATTTGCAATTTGTACTTTTGTCAGTAAATTTTTTACAATTAAAAAGCAATTTTTAAAAAATTTTTTAAAGACAAATGTTCAGAAGTATTTGTAATGCTGTTAGATTAAAAACAAAGTTTACAGTGATGTACAGGATAGTTCCTCTTCAGGAACTCGAGCTGCGTCAATGCGCTCTGGGGAACGCGCCCAGCGTGCGCGACTCTGAATATCGTGTGAAATCAGACCAATGGAAGAGCGTGACGTCACCGGCGGAGTGACGTAATAAAAGCACGTGCCACGCAGCTGGCACCAGCTTCGCGTCTTTCAGCAAGCGCTCTGTGTGTGAATGTCAACTGTTTGTCTTGTGAGTCTTATTTACTGTTGTCTGTCCAGTTTAAGAGCTCCTAGACATGCCAAAGAGCAAGGCGAAAGTCAATCACACTGATGGCGATTCCAAATCGCGCTATAGGTTGTGTGTTCCTCCCTGCCCGAGATATATAACGGGTAGGGATACACACAGCCTTTGCGTGGTTTGCCTGGGTTCGAAGCACGCTGAGTCGGCTCTCGAGGGGGCGACTGCCTGCACTGTGAGCGTATGTCGGTGCGGCTGCTTCGTTCCCGGAGGGCCCTCTTCGAGGAGGGGGCCTTCGCCAGCGTTCCCCGCGGTGATGGTCCCGCTTCTGCTGAGGCAGAACGGCGGCTGCACTCGTGGGGTTCGCAAGTGGATCTGGTGGAGGGAATGGAGATGGGCCAGTCCCTATCTCCTTCCACTTCTGCCAGATCCGGCACCCAATCCCTAGAGTCGGAAGCACGCTCAGCGGTTCCTTCCACTCAGGGAGAGGGGTCGACGCTCCGCCTCTCTTCCTCCGAGGAGGTTGACGTGGAGTCGATCGACAGGGATTCACCAGATGCCCCAGCCGCACCCTAGCTCCTCGTACCGCGAGGCCCAAAAACATATCGGCCGAGGACTTCCCAGCCCAAACAAGATCTTAGGGCAGTTATCGAAGCTAAGAAGTCCTCGGCCAAAAAACCCTGACGCCAAGAGCCCAGGGTTTCAGAGGGCAGCCTCTGCTGGGGTAGAGCGGTACACACCGCAGTACACGGTGCCCGTCTCACCTCAGCGCCCTCTGGGGGCCGGTCTGCCAACCCTGCCAGTGTTCCAGGGCGCAGCAGGTCCCAGCGAGCATCACTCTCAGTATCTTCCGCTCGTGCGCGTAGCGGGGCTGAGACGCTCGCCGCCCCTGCGGGGGCCTCTTACACCAGAGATCAGTCTCGAGAGACTGATTCCCTTAGTAGATTATTTAGCAGCGTGGAAACTAATGCCAAATGTATCTCGATGGGTCCTGCACACAGTAGAAAAAGGCTACCGTATTCAGTTCGGCTCCGTGCCGCCAGTATTCAACGGGGTCGTTCAGACGATAGTCGGCCTCAGGCAGGGTCTGGTTATGGAACAGGAAGTGAAAACCATATTAGAGAAAGAGGCCATCGAGGTGGTCCCTCCTCAGGACAGGGAGTCCGGATTTTCCAGCCGGTATTTCATAGTTCCAAAGAAGGATGGGGGGTTGCGTCCAATTATAGACTTGAGGGTCTTAAATCGTTCAGTTATGAGACTAAAATTCAGAATGCTCACAATCAAGCATGTTGTAGCTCAGATAAGGTCCGAGAACTGGTTTCTCACAATAGATCTCAAAGACGCATATTTCCACATATCCATCCTTCCACAACACAGGAAGTTTCTGAGGTTCGCTTTCGGGGGCGAAGCTTACCAATATCGAGTACTTCCCTTTGGCCTTGCACTCTCACCCCGCACATTCACAAAATGTGTAGACGCGGCTCTGGTCCCCCTGCGCATGCAGGGCATCCGCATTCTCAACTACATCGACGATTGGTTGATCTTAGCTCAGTCAGAGCAGGTTGCGGTTCGGCATCGAGATGTCGTCCTCGCACATATGGGGGAGCTGGGTTTGAGACTGAACGCCAAGAAGAGTGTGCTTTCTCCGGTTCAGAGAACCACCTATCTAGGCGTAGTATGGGATTCGACTGCGATGCAGGCATGATTGTCCCCTGCTCGTATCGAGTCGATCCGCATCTCAGTCGAGAGAGTCAAAGAAGGAAAGTCACTCACTGTCAAACAATTTAAGAGATTGTTGGGTCTGATGGCAGCTGCGTCCAACGTGCCTGCTGTACATGAGACCCCTACAGTGGTGGCTCAAGACCAAGGGATTTTCCCCGAGGGGCAATCTACTTCGCACTATCAAGGTCACGCGGCACTGCCTCTGTGCCTTAGACATGTTGAAGAAACCTTGGTTCTTAAAACAGGGCCCGATGTTGGGAGCTCCTTGTCGCCGTGTAACACTAGCGACGGATGCATCCCTCACCGGCTGGGGTGCAGTCATGAGTGGCCACCCTGCCCGTGGTCTGTGGAGCAATCGCCATCTAACATGGCATATCAATTGTCTAGAAATGCTAGCAGTTTATCGTGCACTGAAGCACTTCCTCCCAGACCTAAGGGGTCACCATGTGTTGGTGCGCACCGACAACACATCGGTGGTCTCTTACATCAACCACCAGGGAGGTCTGCGTTCGCGCCCTTTGTACAAGCTGGTGCACCAGATCCTGGTGTGGTCCCAGAGCAAACTCCTCTTATTAAGAGCAGTATATATTCCTGGGAAACAAAATATGGGAGCAGACATACTGTCGAGGCAGGGGCCGAGGCCCGGGGAATGGAGACTTCACCCAGAAGTAGTGAAGCAGATATCGAGAGTATTTGGCAGGGCTCAAGTAGACCTATTTGCATCTCAAGAGACATCACAATGCCCCCTTTGGTTCTCTCTAGTTCATCCAGCTCCTCTGGGACTGGACGCTATGGTACAGACCTGGCCGAGGCTTCGTCTGTACGCATTTCCCCCTATTGCTCTGCTCCCGGAAGTTTTGCGAGAGTGCGCAGGGACGGGGTCCGTCTGTTGTTAGTAGCCCCGTTCTGGCCGGGCCGAGTATGATTCTCAGATCTAGTCTCGCTCCTCGACGGCTCTCCGTGGGAGATACCGATCAGGACAGACCTACTCTCGCAGGCGCAGGGTACGATAATTCACCCTCGCCCGGAGTTGTGGAAGCTGTGGGTGTGGCCCCTGAGGGGGCACAACTGTTAGCAGCCGGTCTCTCAACCGAGGTTGTTGAGACCCTTCTCCAATCCAGAGCTCCCTCAACGAGGAAACTGTACGCCCTGAGGTGGAAACTCTTCACCTCATGGTGCAGAGACCGCCAGTTAGACCCAGCAAACTGCCCGGTTGGTACAGTTCTTGAGTTTCTACAGGCTAGGCTCTCTGCAGGGTTGACCCACTCCACATTGAAGGTCTACGTGGCGGCTATTGTGGCCTACCACGCCCTTCTCGATGGCCAGTCTTTGGGAAGACACCCCCTAGTTACACGTTTCCTCCGCGGTGCGCTGAGGCTGAAACCTCCAGTACGGTCCCATATTCCCCCGTGGGACTTGGTTGTGGTGTTAGAGGCAATGTGCAAACCCCCATTTGAACCTATTCAAGATATCTCAGAAGACATCTCACACTTAAAACCTCCTTTCTGTTGGCTATCACCTGTCTGTGGAGAGTAGGAGACCTTCAGGCCCTCTCTGTGGCCCCTACTTATCTTGAGTTTGCACCAGGCATGACTAAAGCATTCATATACCCTCATGTTCCTAAGGTTCCCTCTGTTACACCACAACCTGTAGTGCTGCAGGCCTTCTGTCCTCCTCCCTTTCAGGAGCCCGACCAGGTGAAGCTAAATTGTATGTGTCCAGTTCGAGCGCTGGACGCATATGTCCACAGAGCTGCCCTGTGGAGAAAGACCGATCAATTGCTTGTATGCTACGGTCCCCCCAAGAGGGGTTCTCCTGCTTCTAAGCAGACTATAAGTCGTTGGATAGTCGAGGCTATCAACGCTTCCTATGAGTCCTCTGGTCGTCCCCCGCTGTCGGGAGCCAAGGCTCAATCTACTCGGGGTATGGCGGCCTCCAAGGCCTTCTTAGCAGGTGTATCCATGCTGGACATCTGCAATGCTGCGGGATGGTCCACGCCCTCTACGTTTGTTAAATTCTATGGCCTAGACATGCCAGTCACTCCAGGTGCTTCAGTCCTCCTGTCCTAAGCTGTGCTCTTCGGATACACACTAGGCAGGGGTTTGGTAGTCTGGCGGCGTTGGTACTCGTTCCCCAAAGCGCATTGACGCAGCGCGAGTTCCTGAAGAGGAACGTCTCTAGGTTACGTATGTAACCCTAGTTCCTCGAGGGAACGAGACGCTGCGCCTCGGAGCCATACCCATGGAACCCCTGCCGGCGCTTGCTGGTACTCGAAGCTGACACCAGCTGCGTGGCACGTGCTTTTATAGCTTCCTGGTCGCTTACGTCACTCCGCCGGTGACGTCACGCTCTTCCATTGGTCTGATTTCACACGATATTCAGAGTCGCGCACGCTGGGCGCATTCCCCAAAGTGCATTGACGCAGCGTCTCGTTCCCTCGAGGAACTAGGGTTACATACGTAACCTAGAGACGTTTTTACAGGTAAAATATGTTTTCTTTAAAGGTAAATAGAGCTAAACTCAAACTGAAATAAGCAGTGTTTCCGCAATCAATGCTAATACTGAAAATAAGTGTACCGAGAAAAAAAGACAATAATTATACACACACACACACACACACACAATTGTTAAATTTAATTTTAATTTGTAAATGTAATGTTTTTCCTTTATTTCAGAAACGTTTTATAAGAAGGAGCATACTGACAAAATGTATACTTTTGACGTGCACTGTGATTTGCTTTGGATTAATAAATAAATAAAACTATATTATTATTATTATTATTATTATTATTAAAACCAAATTTTAAGTCAAATTTGTGGAGAGCATTAGATGTTAATGGCGCTTTTGACTGGATGGCCTTCTTGGCAAGACATAAAGTTATTACTGTCACTAGAGCCGATTACAGAAATGCTTTTTACAATGACTTGTGTGCTTTTCATGCCTCATTAGCAAAATGAGGGAACCATTCAGTTTTGATCCTTGTGCACCATTAGCATACAAACAATTCCCTGTTGCATTCCCTTCAACCCTGAAAATTTTGAGGGGAAGTCAATCACCTTTTGTCTTAGACCTGCAATTCTGCCTTGTCATCTAGTCGTACCCTCCTGTTAGATGACTTACTGAGGCGAGAACATCTTAAATGCAGAACATTATGATTCTCTTGGAGAGGCAACACAATGGTTTCAGGAAAGCTCTAAAGCAACAAGCCCTTTATCTCCTCCATCTGTTCACTCCCAGTTTATGGAACATCCCGGATAGCTGCCCCATTACAAGGCCAAATGGGATTTATAATTGGCGACTGTTCTTAAAATCAGTGTTGGATCATCAGATGGTTTGGTCAACAGCAAGTAAACGACCTCTACAAATGTTTAAGAGTTTTTTGTAATGCCTTATTTCATTATTTCCTCGTTTCATCCTAATTTAAATGCATTCATTCATTACATAGTCCATTTGTACACTTAATGTCTCTTTTCTCGGAGGGTCTTCATTGTCTCCTTGTTCCTATTAGAAGATTCGTAATAGTACCTGAGATGTTTTAGATGTCGTTTGAAGAATAACTTTCAGAATTTATTACACTAGAAGACTGGGAGGAGGATGCCATGCAATTACCTTGAGAGACAGGCTGTTAATTAAGTGTCTCTCCTTGACATCTTTGTAACATGTTACCGGCTGGGAACTGCTAGAAAGAGAAGGTGAAATACTGGAATTGCAAAAACAATGCCAATCCAAATAGGTCCTACATATAGATAACCCCATGCCGATGTATGAACAACAAGTTCAAATCAACATTTTAAAAATACTGCACAGCCAAAATTGTTAAACTCTTCAGGAGTTTTTTTTTTTATAAATGAATTGATACTTTTATTCATCACTGATGCATTCAGTTGAATCAAACAAATATTGTTCTTCATACTTTGTTCATTAAAGACCTCTTTAACCCCTTAACTGCCCCCCCCCCCCCCATTTTTTTAAATAGGCATATAAGTGCACTATCCAAACTTAAATTGCTGTAATATATGAACACTTTGGAATATAAACATAAGGTTGGTCTCTTTTAAAGAAGAAATTTCAAAATAACCACCAAATATGAAATCATGAGACTTAGACCTTTCCAATGATATGTTTGTTGCCAAAATTATAAAAAGTTTTGGTTCTAGAAGACCGTAATGCATTATGTTTTATGACACTTGACCCTGCCCACTAAGGGGGAGGTGACCGCCATTAGATTTTAAAGTACCATTTCCTTGGTAAAGCAATATCCGATTTCAAAATGGTTTCCACAGGATGAATCTTGGGGTTCTAAGCTTTCAAATTATATATGATTTATGATGATTACTAAAAGATTTTACAGGTGGGACGGTGACAGTTATGGGGTTAAAAAGATAGAATGTCATGGAAAAGTTAATTTCAGTAATTCAACTCAAATTTTGAAACTCATGTATTAAATTTAATGCACACAGACTGAAGTAGTAGAAGTCTTTGGCTCACATGTAACACAAACCCACCAATTCAAATCTCAACAATTTAGAATATGGATACATGTCAATCAGCTAATCAACTCAAAACACCTGCAAATGTTTCCTGGGCCTTTAAAATGGTCTCAGTTTGTTTCACTAGGCTACACAATCATGGGGGAGACTGCTAATCTGACAGTTGTCCAGAAGACAATCATTGACATCCTTCACAAAGAGGGTAATCCAAAAACATTCATTGCCAAAGAAGCTGGCTGTTCACAGAGTGCTGTATCCAAGCATGTTAACAGAAAGTTGAATGGAAGGAAAAAGTGTGGAAGAAAAAGATGCACAACCAACCGAGAGAACCACAGCCTTATGAGGATCATCAAGCAAAATAGATTCAAGAATTTGAACGAACTTCACAAGGAATGGACTGAGACTGGGGTCAAGGCATACAGACGTGTCAAAGAATCTGGCTACAGTTGTCGTATTCCCCTTCTTAAGCCACTCCTGAACCACAGACTACGTCAGAGGTGGCTTACCTGGGCCAAGGAGAAGAACTGGACTGTGGAAAATGGAGACCTGCTATAAATATAATATAAAACAATTAATTTAAATGGCAGTAATATGACTGTGATTATATACATACAAATTATAAAAACAAGAAAAATACCTAAACTTTTAACATTTAGGTGAAAGTTGCATATAAAACATTTTCTAATTCAAACATATTAACTTATATATATAGTCACAAGCACGGTCAAGACTACAAAAGATTTCTAATAATCCACAATAGGTAATCGAGACAGGTCAGGAACACACACATCAGGTAACGTTCCCAATACTCAACAAAACAGAATTGAACAGGCTTGGCTTTAAGTACAGACACAAATTAGGATAATTAATCGAACTCAGGTGAACAGAATGACTCAATCAGACAAGAGGAGAAATTAAGGTCACACTAAGCACCCCTCGTGGAAAGGCGCATCCTCGCGCCATGGAGACATAGGGAGGGACGGAGGGGGACTTAGGAGGAGGAAAAAGGAGTGGATGTGGGATGGTGATGGGAAGGCAAAGGGCTGGCAAGCTGACATGACAGATGGAGGTTACAGTGGAGGACAGACTCCCAGGAAGAGACAGCAACATTGAACCGAGCTCTCCTTTGCAAAGTTTTCCTCGAAGTTCCTCCTGCACCTGAACGAACAAATACAAATTGCAGTTGTTTAAACAAACAGAAAAGGATGTGAAAGAGCCCAATTCAGCACCCGCTGTATTCTGGTGTTCAGGGCTCAGGCAGAGAGAGGATTCTCAAAATGTTTGAACGGTGAATTTGCCTCTTTTTGCTCTTGTACCGACAAATACATACAAAATATGTCAAAATACCTGTCTTGGAAAGTATGTTCGAAAAAAAATTAGAAAAAATGTGTGACAATGAATGCATTAATGTGTTTTTTTTTTTTTTACTACAGGTGCAGGACACTATAATTCATGTAAGGGAGTATAGCAAAATAAAGTGAACTGGGACATATTATACACAAAAACATATTACATTCTTCATATTGTACATTGGACTACTAGTGAAATTGACTTGAGTTCTTCTTATATTTTATGACCATTTTCAAAACTATAGCAAATAAACTGTGATTATGTGAGAAATGTTGAACGTGTCTGAATATTTTTTTTTTTTTTTTTTTTTTTACAGTGAAAAATATCCAGTGCTATTTTAAATTTGAATTATTCTGTTTCTATACCTGGACACCTACAAACATTGGGCAAATAGCAAAAATAAATAAATAGAATGAACATACAAATTAAACAATGTCAAACAGGGCCCACTGTTACTAACCCCATACAGCCCTGTTTAGCAATACCATTGATAATAAATACTCATGCTTTGTTCATTCTGTTTAGTGAATAAATTTAAGTCAAGCCATTAGCTATTACTGTTGGTTATAGTTAAGATAAGTCATTTTAACAAACCTCTAGGCCTGAATATTAAACTTTAGTGTAGCTTACACAGTTCAAAGATTTGCCAACGTGTAAACATTTTATGTTAGCTTGACAAACAGCAGAGCAACAACCCAAAACACTCTCACCACTGTTTGGGTCACATCTAACCTATTCATCTCTCTTCTTTATATCACCCATAAATCAATTAGAAAACACTGTCAACAGCCAAAAAAAAAAAAAAAAAAAACGTTTCACCATGTTTTTGCATGTAGTGTCTTGCCTTAAAACAACATACAACAATATAACCTGATTCTTGAATCATTTAGTTACATTTTTTTGTCTGAAACTGTTGCCGGAACAAATCCTTTTTCAACTTGCTGTGGCTTCCTACAGCGTAAGCTCAGTATAATTTGATTTGGC
This sequence comes from Carassius auratus, assembly GCF_003368295.1. Classification (NCBI taxonomy): domain Eukaryota; kingdom Metazoa; phylum Chordata; class Actinopteri; order Cypriniformes; family Cyprinidae; genus Carassius; species Carassius auratus. The sequence goes on along the minus strand of NC_039243.1, from coordinate 20,062,240 downwards.
TGTGATCTTGCTAAAAAGAAGTTCTTTTACGATTCCAGCATTCATCGATTTCTCATGAGTGTGAACATGGCAAAGTGGTTTTATTCTCAGAGGCGAATTCATAAAGTGGCCGGTTTCCAATGGCAACCCTGTGATTGTTCGGCTTCAGGGCTGTTAATTTGCTCTTAGTAAGGAGAGCACTGCTGTCTCCATTCACATCACACACAACACAACACAACACACATATTCCTCCTTTATGGTCAAACAACGAGGGAGGAAATGATAGCAAGATCCTTACTATGCTTCTCTGGAGGGAGTCTATCTTGAAACAAAGTAAGTGAAATCCAGCTCATAATGTATGAGAACTGAATGTTGCATGCTTGATTTAACATTCATTATTTAACTTAAAACTCTCAAATTCAACAGAGAGACTGCCGGAGGAGATGAACCTAATTATCCAGGGAAAAATCTGTGTCATCGTCTTATTCTTTTTCTTGTGATCATTATAATTATTTAAGTGTGTAGGGCACAGTACAAGGACAATGTCTACAATTAAAGGCAACAAGCTGAGCTGTTTTAATGAGGCCTGCAGCGAGACATACAAAAATGAATCCCACTGTGTGGCATTGTGATACTGTATGTACTGAAAAACTAATATGGTGTTTTTCGTCATTTTCGGGCCATTGAGTGTCTTATGGAAAAGAGTTGTGTGAAGATTCTGGTTTAGAAACAAATAAAAATAAAAAGTTTGCTTTAGATTCACTCACCTTTAGGTCATCCAAAATGAAGATCAGTTTGTTTCTCTATCATAACAGATTTGGAGAAATTTAGCATTACGTCACTTGTTCATCAATTGATCCTTTGTAGTGAATGGGTGCCGTCAGAATGAGAGTCCAAACAGCTGGTAAAAACATCACAATCCACATGTAATCCACCGGATTCCAGTACATCAGTTAATGTCTTGTGAAGCCAAAAGCTGTGTTTGTAAGAAAGTGATTTAATTCTACATTTTTCCAAATATGTCCTGATAAAGAAAGAAACTCATCTACACCTTGGATGGTCTGAGGATAAGTACATTTTCAGCAGCTATTCCTTTAACCTCAGGAAAGGCAATTATCCATATAAGATTTTTTCGCAAACGAAAATTTCAGTGTATGTTTCATATGGACATGTCAGTTTGTGCTTCAGCGAGGACAAGCAGGCAAATCTTGTCCATATTACATATTATCAAAGTTTAAAATGTTTAAGAAAAACTTGTTGTGTTCAGAAACAGTGACTAACTGTATGTTTCTTCTGGAACATCTTGAAGGCCCCTTCAGTCAGACAGGCTAAACAGCATCTGACAACATACAATATGTGCAAGGCAATTCAACCAAAGTAAACTAAAGAAATGTTGTTAGCTGGACAGAAATAGTGTTCTCATGTACCTCAAGGACTTACATTTGATGCTTTAAAGGAAAAATCCACAAAAGAAGTATGCTTTCAAGCTATAAAAAGCATCTTAAAAGTAGCATGCTTTATATACAGAATTATATATACAGTATCTTTCAAAAGTTCAAGGTCAGTAAGTGTTTTAATAATATTAAATTGATCTAAAGGAGAATTAAAGACTTTCATAATTCTATTTGATTCTATTTAAAGGGGTCATATGATGCTTTGTTAAAGATCATTATTTTGGCCGAACACCGCAAGCACTCATTGGAAATGTAACGCCCCTTTCCATAATCGTGAGTTTCATCTTTCAAAATAAATGTAAAGACAGTTAATAATGTCCTTAGTTTTACAATCAATTCAAGCCTGAAAGGGGAACAGAGTGGTGTGACAGACACAGTGATAAAGCTTGTATGTGTTTGAAGTACACAAGCCACAGATGGTTAAGACAGCTGACTCCACTGTCTCTCTCTCTCTCTCACACACACACACACTCACAGGCAATGCACACTACTCAGCATTTGAACTGTCAATAGCAAATACTTAAACTACCGCAGTGCTTACAAGACAAACTGACAGTATTAGTCTTTGCAATCTTCTTTATGCACCAAGAGCTTGTAACACTCCAAAGACAAATGAAAAAAAAATCAAATTGCATCATACGAATCCTTTAAAATGAATTTTATTTTGAACTTTCTATTCGTTAAATAATTCTGAAATAAAATATGAAAAGATAAAAAAAAAAAATGAAACACAACTGTTTTCAATATTGATAATAATCAGAGATGTTTCTTAATCAGCAAATCAGCATTTGAAAATGATTTCTGGAGTTTCCTGTGACACTGACAACTGAAATAATGATGGTAAAGATTCAGCTTTGCATCACAAGAATACATTACATTTTAAATAATAAATTTAAATAGAAAACAGATTGTACATTTTTTATCATTAGTGTACAAAGAAACATCAGTGTTTCTTCTTTTTTCATAACCATGACATGCCAAGAATATGCTGAGTGAGATCTGACTCTATAATGAATATCCTATAATGGAGGAAATACATTTCCATTGAAAAAGGATTTAAATGTTGCTTTAAATCTTACTTAAGCTCATTCACAACCCAAGGTCGCTCTTTAGCCACTGGAGTTCTGCACGGTTTGTGGATTTTTCCTCAAAAACAGCCTGCCTCGGACTGTTTGTCTGGAAAGACCAATGTATTACAAATACCCCAAATCTACACACAGGAATCTCAGTTGTGCCACTCAGAGTTTGGATATATTCTATCAAATGTAGAGCCTCTCATCAAATATTTAATATGTAGCACTCAACCCAAGTTATAATTACCTTTAAAGACGTTATCCTATCTCAAATGCACTCTCACTTAATCCAAAGTCACTTTTTTTGTTGTTGTTCTGGTTCAGTAAAATAAGCTTTAAAACAAAAAATTTGAGACATATTTTTATTTTATTTTATCTACAGTATTTGCTCTGTGATGTTTCCACTAAATTAGTAGATTAGACTACAAAGCGAAAGGTTAGGGGGTTCAAGGTTAGATGGCCAGAGGAAATGTAGTCTTCCAGGCTTTTGTGTTAAATATGATTTAACAAGACATACCTGCAAGCAGCGGTGAGGAGTGATTATAAAGGCCAGCATACTGCAAATTGAAAATGACAGGCGACAGAAACCCCACAAACCACTGCTGGCAAATCCCTGCAAACTGTTTGATTGCAATGTTGTGTGTCTCTACTCAGAAATGCGGTTTCAAATGTAATAATGGAGGCATGCCAGTTCAAATGTGGTCATTCAGTCCCCATTCAGCCTCTGTCTTCATGTAACTTTTTCACTCTTTGTTATTCTGTCCAATTAAGGCAAAACTTCCCATGAAAAGTTGTTTTACCGCTGGCTAAAAATAACTTATATAAAAGCTCATTTGTACCATTGGCGGTGACTGTTTTAAATCAATTTGCAAAACTGAGGTACAGTATTATCATTAGGTATCTTTCAGGATACGTGTGTGTACACATGTATGCATATGTGTGGCATGCAAATGTCTTATTATTATTGTTGTTTTTTTTTTTTGTTTTTTTTTTTGTATTTTAGGATGTATTTTTTATGCCAGTGTCAAGGATCTATTTCTGTTCAGAAAAACTTAACTAAACCAAAACCGAGGCTAGAATTCGCACTGGCTCACCAAAATTGGACAATAGAAAATTTGAAAAACTTTGCATGGTCAGAATTTGCTGTAAAGAACATGAAAGCAAAGATCCATCCTACCTTGTCTCAATGGTCCAGGCTGGTGGTGGTGGTGAAATGGTGTTGGGGATATTTTTGCAATGCTACTGATCTAGTAGGATTCAATAATGTATGCTAAGCTATGCTAAAAGTGCTATCCCCAGACTTGGAGACCAGCTGAATGGATTTAAAAATGGTACAAATCAATGTATTAACTCTGGGGGAGTTAGGGAATGAGCCAATCCCCACCCCCCCCCCCCCCCCCCCCCAAAAAATGGAGTGTTCCTTTAATGGTGATTTCCGATGACAGCACTGCTCAGTGAATTTATTAACTCTTTCTTACAAGGTGTTGTTGAAAGCAAAAATAACTTCATTGTTCACAACCATCTTTCAGTCTCTTTCAATATAAAAGTCTTTACCGTTGACTCACTTATAACAAAGTCTCTTAAAAATATTAAATTGTCTATAATAACAAGGAAAATTATTGATGAGAACTCATTTGGCTCTGTTTTGTTAAGTCATTCCACGTGTAATCCCTGATTTAAGTCACTTAAATGTCGCCTGTTAACAGCTGTGGAATAAACCTGATGTTATTCAGTAGTTTGGTGAAGCTGATGTCACCCAGCGATTTAGTTTCAGACTATATCATGCTAATGAAGTGCATGACCCGCTGTTGGTTGTGTAATCTGGTTCCAGGCGAATGCCAGTGAGGCACAAACCCTGTCAACACCCCGCCAGGATGTGCCAAATGAGGAATTACATGAGACCTAACCACCAGCAGGCAATCGGCATGTCACTGTGAGCTACTGAGAGAGACAGGCACCACGTATAATTATGGGCTAAATTATTGTTGCAGGACAATGAGCTACAAAGGGTGTCTTTGATCTGAAAGGTTGTAAAATGGCACTCAGAGAACAATACTGTATGTTCCTCTATCTCTACACAGGCAGCAGATGAGGACGTTAAGTCAATAACTCTAATAAAATTCAACCTCTATGATAAAAGCCCACTGGAAGTGCGTGGAACTGCTGCAATTGCAAAGAGCAGTTCACAATGATTGTATTAAAAAAAAAAAAAAAAAAAATATATATATATATATATATATATATATATATATATATATATATATATATATATATATATTAAACAGGGATTTTTTTTTTTTTAATGTATGTTTTTCTGCTTATACTCTATACTATCTATGGATGTAGAACAGTTTTGTTTGAACAGATAAACATTATTATCTTGATAATCACACATTTCTTGCTTTCCCTCATTTCTTTACACCTCATATATACAGTAAAAGCTTCCATCAGATGCCTAAAGAACAGAAGAAATGTGGAGAAATGCAGTGACATTGATTTCTGCAGGTGAAAATAACAGCACCGGCGGTAACATGACTCACGACTAATACAACCATGCTACTGGAGTCTCTGAGCAGTGAGTTTGTCAGTTTACTAGTGAAGCTTTCGTCTCTGACATTCTTACTCCTGTCATCTTACCTTTGACTGCAGTGTCTGGAATCATCTGTTCACTTGCTATGAAAAAAATAAAAATAAATTCAACATAAGTCAGACAGAAGTGAGACAAAAGTGGCTCTGCTCTCGTACATCTAAAGCTTAAAAGAAGCTATAATTCATTAACATTTTACAATAGCCAATACCTCAAAATAATGTTAAATTCTACAACATTTGAAGTTGTATACATGAATGTATTATTTATATTTTTGTAATTAAATCATTAATTCATTCATTCATTCAAATTATTTATATTTTAGAATGAAAAAAATAATTCATTTATAAATGAAGAATAATTTAAATATATATTTCCACACTAGGCTTTCTCAAGCCTTATCAAGCTTTTGCATAATAATAATAATAATAATAATAATAATAATAATAATAATAAATTATATAAATAAATATTAAATTTATTAAATAGAAACTACAACAACATCAAAGTTTGTTTAAAAACTGTACTATTGAGTTTCTTTTTCCCTCTATATTTATTAATTTATACATTCACAATACGGAAATACAAACATTATCAATTTATTACTTTTAAATAATCAGACAAAAAATATATTATTAAATACAACAAAGTAATTAACACTTGGAGCAAAAGGAATATATTCTAATTATAATTTCTAAATAAAAATACATTAATAATTGACATAACTGAGGAAGTAATGGTTCATTTAAATGTTTTTTTTTTTTTTTATTAACATTAACAAGTTAATAAACGCTGTACAACATATTGTTCATTGTGAGTTAATTAAACCTATTGCGTTAACTACTGTTAACTTACGTAACTTACTGTAAAGTGTTACCAGGAGTGTTTTTATTTTATTTTTTTTTTATTTTTTTTTACTTTAATAGACTTTTAAAAAAGGCTTTCATTATTAGTTGGCAAAATATATTTCCAGGTCATATAAACATTGGGAATCAACTGAAATAGTTAACTGCAAAATGAAAAGGTCTGGATCTGTTAATCGGATCATTAATTTGCTGAATAAACTTTTCTTTAAAATCAAAAAAAAAAAAAAATCTAAAATCTAAAAATTAATGCCAAAATATGGCTAAACATGTAAGAAATGTTCAAAGAACGAGAATGAGACAATTTACCTATATGATACAACCAGCATGAAGCGTCCAGAGCTCACCCAGCTGGCTTTTCAAATGTGGAAATCAGTAAGTTCCAATATCATCAAGCAGGAAAGCAGCAGCTCCACATCAGCTCCATCTGGTGCCATCTGGATTCATAATTTTCCTTTGAGTTAATTAAAATGTGTGCACCTGTGTTATCTGTGTTCCCCTGTGGTTACCCTCTTTTTACCAAGCTAAAAATACACAGCTAAATCATAGTACCGGTTTCTATTTGGTCAAAGTTTTAGCAAAGTTTACAGATGGTTGATGAGCTCAACTGAAGTCAGATACACACTGGTTAGTCGGAGAGCTGCTGGATCTCCTTGGACGGGGATCAACACACAGCTTGAACTAGTTGACAAGCTTGACCACCCATTGTTACCTGCTTTTCCAGAAAATTTCAACTGTTTTGTTAATGCAGTGGACAGACAGATTCATGTCCATTCTGATTCTGAATGCAGCATCCTATAAATAAATAAAAGGGAATTAGTAAATATATATATATATATATATATATATATATATATATATATATATATATATATATATATATATATATATATATATATATATATATATATATTACTGTAAACCAATATTATAAAAATGTATATATTAATTATTATTTCAAGGGATGTTGTGAACACAGGGTTAAAATATCAAACTATATAATGAAGATGCAATATTGCATGATTACTGTCTTCAAACAGTAGATGCAGTTTAGCAAATAAGTATGCATAGATGGATGGAGGGATGGATGGATAGGTGCATAACACACCTGGACAACACTGACTTGATGAAATGATATTGTTTCTACAGCCTTTTATAGCTTCTAAAAATGTGATCCAAAGCACCTTCCCTTGAACCCATGACCTTAACATTGCCAGTGAAATGCTCTCAGAGGAACCCATCAGAAAAGCTTATTTAGATCTATTATTAGATCTCTTAGATCTAAGTGTTTTATTCTCTCTAATACCACCATTCATTCAAACAATCTTAGCATGAAGGTCTTTTGCTTTCTTTTCAAGCACAGAAGCTTAAATTCAATCCCAGAGCCACATCCTTCCAGCATGAAATGCCTTACAACATATAACGTTCACACTTCTGTGCAACTTGCAACATACTGTACACCTGAACAAAGAATCAGAACATAGTATTAGAAAAAGATTACAAGTCCTGCAGTCGTCTGTTTCTTAATGTCGCTCGTAACACACAAACTCTCTCCAAGCCTGCCGAGACCCGTCTTCAGCATTAGGTCTATGGAGGAAAGGTCATATTAGCAGTCAATGTGCCCTCTATGAGCACAAACCCTCATCAGCAGTCTGTTAGCAGGAAAACATCCATGCCAGCAGTCTGAATCCTGCATACGGAATGAGTTTCAACCAACAATATGCCATAAGTCTCTGTACGCTGTGGTTATTTCTGCTCCATGAGTCCTGACAATAGTCAGTGATGTGCAATGTACAAGCCTCACGGGGAAAAGATACCCTTTGAAGATATATAGCACACCCATGGGAACAACTTTTCATGGTTTTCAGTTACAGTTTTTCTCAGTTGCTTTGGTACATTTCTCGAATCATCTTTGAGAAGTGCATTTCTAACAACTCGTACAAATAGCAAAACACAATAGATTACCTGCAAAAGCCAATCTATTGCTCAAAATGAATGACAAGTCCTTGTGTCATAATTTATGGATAAGACATGTTGTCAATATAACAGTGTACTCTGGAGGGATGTTCTGATGTAAACTACTGTACTGAACAGTATTCCATATGCATATGTATGCCATATATCCATTTCAAAAGTACAAATTTACACATAACTGTATGTGGGATATTGATAGAAAGAGACTGGATAGAAATGTGATATAGAAAAGGAAAAAGAAATATGGGCACAACAATGAAAATAAGTAAATTTTCTGAATTTGTAACTCTTGTGTTGTCCTCTGTCTATACACTATAAACTTTCCAACAGAAGATTCATGAGATGAACCTTTGAGCTATTTCAGAGAAATGGTTTACCATTGGTGTATCATCTACATTCTCTTCATTCGTAAAGATTCACTTGCACAATTCATGCCAAATTGACAAAAAGTCTAACAATAATGTGTAAAAATAACAATAAAAAGTGTGCTTGGCAGTTTATGGTAACAAGATTAACCATTTTGCATTTAATGACTTATCCAATGAACTAAAGATTAGATGTTTTGAGGGGTAAAACTATTGCACAGAAAACTGTATAATATATGTTGAGCAACATGACATTAGCAACTGATAATGTAGGAAACTGCAGATAAATGTGCATAATCAATTGCATGAATGTACAAAAGCAATCGCACCTTGTTCAAAAGAATGAGAAGCTGGTTTTATGATGTGTATAAATGACTAGATAATGTGGAGGTTGTACAAGTAGTTACTTGAGAATTTAATTTCTGATTTGAGAATCTATACATTTTTTAATAAATCAATAAAACTGTGATGCATTTTTTTCTTTTTTCTTTTTTTTTTTTTAATGGAGACTTTTGCTTCTGCTCCGACATGATTATAAAAAAACATCTTTGTTAGGATTTACCCAGATACAAACGATCAAAAGTCACATGATTCAAAATGAACTAAGTCCACATTTTACTGCTCTGTATTCTTACTGAGATAACTAATGGCTAATTTGTGTCTATTTTTATATGAGAGTCATTATGTGTGTGTGTTGGTGGGGGGGGGGGGGGTGCTCCTGAACTAAGACGGATCCAAAGATTTTCTTCTGTGTCTTGAAACACGAATGTCTTATTCTTTCAGATTCACTGCAATAGTTATTCAAGGTTGTTTAGGATTAAAGATCACTGAATCCTCACCTTCTTCACTGGAGCATTGAGTTAATTATGACTCATCTGTCAGTGAAAGTGATTAACCTAATCACCTGTAATACTCCCAGAGAGCTCAGACTGCTCATAAGGCATGGCTCATTGAACAACATGAAATGACAATCAAATGAGTTTTGTATCCTAAATAAGATGCATAAAAGAGCAGAGGAGAACAGTGTCACTCCTGATAAGACAACTATTCATTCCAACTTACTCTGATATGAATATATCTCATTGTCCATCTCTGACTTTCATTAGTGTAATTCAGTAATGCAATCTTGTTCAGTAATGTTAATTACAGTGACAAAACATGTTAACAATATGTGATTGGAGGGAAACGATAGGCCTAAAAACTGTTCAAATAGCTAAACTGGGAAGAAGCTCAGGTTATTTGGTCTTGATAATTCACTTTTCTCTAGAGGTCCTTCAACATTAACATTAACATGCAAACTTGCATTTACTTTTTTTTCTTTTTGTTTGTTTGTTTGTTTTTTGTTTTGTTTGTTTTTTTGCTATTGGTCAATAATTTGTTTGATAAATAATTCTGCATATTATTTTGTTAATTGTATTGACAGATCTAATTATTTTGCGTGTGATGGTGTTGTTTGATGGTTTAATATTTTATCTTAAAATATGTATTATTGATTAGATTAATCAAAAGTTAAAGCACCGTAAAGACATTTATTATATTACAAAACATTTATATTTCAAATCAGTTCGGTTCTTTTCAACTTTCTATTCATCAAAGAATCCTGAAAGAAAAAATCACCACTTTTTCCACAATAATAATAATAATGATAATAATAATTAAATCAGCTTTGATCACAGGAATAAATTACATTTTACATTTTAAATTACAAGTATATACACAAACAAAATATATATATATATTTTAATTTGGACTGACATTCCACAGTTTGAACCCCAGTTTTGTTCAAATAAACGCATCCTTTTTGAGCAGAAGAGGCTCTTTTAAAAACATTAAAAAGTCTCGCCGACCAATGTCTATGGAACGCATCTCTGTACTGTTGTTTCTCTAAAAGCAGCCCCAAAATATGTAAAAATATTAATGAAGATTAAATGTGACTTTATGGGTCACTGTCGGTTCCACCTCTCCCCTCAGTGGCTGGATGTTTTCATTGTGACGGGGTTGGCAAATATCTCATTTTTGATGTGGCAACACCGGCCGAATACAAAGCACTGTGCACTGTCAGAGCCCGAGTCGTTACTCATTGATGTGTGAATGAAGCCCAACACCAAGTCACATCTCTCATGGGGGAAGGGTTCATGATGAGGTTCAGACAGGTGGACAGACTGATAAAAAGGTTTCATTTATATGTAAATCAAAAGAGTGACCAATCAATTATTCTCATTTGAATAAACACTCCTGTCCCTTATGCCCCATTGGACCATCGATTTGACTCCTAATTCCAGTCATGATCTGGCCCCCTTCAGCTGCAGATACAAATAGTGGAGTGTCCTCGTTTTTAGACCAGTTTGAACTGTGGTTCTATGACAGAACTCAGGCTGAACTGTGCAAGTTGGAAATCCATATTTGGACGAGGGCTCTGCAATGGCTGCATAAGATTAATAATTTGTCAGATGCTGTCGCCGTGTTGGAAAGCGCAAAAGATTGAAAAATATCACCGATTTCACATCTAGCTGCCTGAATTTTTCAGTCTTTATTTATTCTGCTTTGTCTTGTGGATTTAGTGTGCAATAAATCAATTTAGATTAATTTGAGTAAAAATGTGTTTTCAGGATGAAAACTATGGAAGAAATCCACTATTTTCTGTTTCGAATTTTCACAGAGCATCTTTAGGTTATAATAAAAAAAAATTAAAATCCAGGTTTTGATTTTCAAAGATTTATTATGAAATTGTGTTATGACCTAATAACTCTGCGAATATCGCATTTTGGTTAAAATGTAAAATTGACTTTTCAATACCGACCAGAGACAATACTGACTTTGGCAGAAAATAATATATATATATATATATATATATATATATATATATATATATATATATATATATATATATATATATATATACAGTGGTACAGTGGGTATAGAAAAGCATCACACCCCTTTAAAATAATCACATTTGGTTGTTTAGCTACCTGAAATAGAGACAGACACAGTTTTTGTTTTATCCAGCTGCATTGACTCAGTGGAACTTATAACTTCCAAGTGAAAGATAATACCAACATGTCTCTGCAAACTTTACACATCTAGACTTTGCAATATTTGCCCACTCTTCTTCACGTTAAAACTGATGGTGACCATTTGTGGACTGCAGTCTTCAAGTCATTCCATATATTTTCAATGGGGTTTAAGTCTGGACTCTAACAATATACATTTCATTCATATATAGAGACCACCTCAGGCTCTCCTTGGGCTGCTAGGAACTCTGAGCCATAACTGAGTGCCAAGACCCCTGAAACACGTGGATCAGACTCCACCCATTCAAAAAACATCAGAAGACCTTTACAGCTTCACTGCCGATCTGTTACAAGAGAGAAGACACATGATTCATTAGATCCCAAATCGCGCTGATGGTATCTGCTATGATACATGAATTAATTAATAAATGAACAAATAAATATAACATCTGAATTTAAATTATATCTTACAACTTGCAAATATTTCTTTATTTCTATTTCTGTCTAAATTGAGCCATAACAATTAGTTGCGCTCTTATAAATTTATGTTGGTTCAGTAGTTTTAAATAATATTTTCATTTTTTTGCCAATTATTCTAAACAAACAAAAGCTTAAAATTAATATAAGCTGTCACGGTTGGTAAACCGTGATCTCGGGTTGTTTACACTTTGTGGTGAATTCTGTGTGTTCTGCGTCTGCACTGATTAGTTGTGGGCGTCTCCGTTAATTGTATCAGCAACAGCTGCCACTCATTACTCATCTCCTATATAATGGCTTGTCTCACGTCTTGTGTTTGTGAGATCGTTGTTTCATGTCGTTGTGTTTACCCCCGTCTGGCTTCTGTGTAGTTTGCGTTTGGATGTCTGTGTTTCCCCAGAACCTCATCCACTCTCCGCACGATCACTCAGCCACGAACACTTACCTTCGGCTCTGTTCCCCGCAGTTCCTGTGCCACTCTCTCCTGCTGCCTCACGCCGTCAAGACCCGGACTCCTCACCTACACTCCACTACCGTCTGGATTCGTCACCGTCTATCGTCTCCCTGGAGTGTTACCGCCTCATCGTCTTTGTGTGTCTTTGTACTAATCTCATCATCTCATTAAATCTTGTTAACTCGGTATTGTTTCCGGACTGTCTTTTCACCCGCCGTCACAGAATGATCTCACCCAACATGGAAGCAGCGAGCACCAACACCCTCACCGATTTCATGCACCACAGTGGTCAACGCATGGATCAGCAGCAGGAGAGCATCTCTAACACCGGACGTGCTGTCCGAGCGCTGGTGGCACAGGTGTCAGAGCTCACCCAGCGGATCCATCAGCTCAAATCTCCCACTGCGCCCATCGCATCGCCTGTGCCGTCCGTTCCCTCGGGGATTCCCCAGGATCACTTCCGGCCAGAGCCGCGACTTCCGGCGCCGGAGAATTACGCTGGTGAGCCAACTTTTTGCAGAACATTCCTTAACAAGTGCTCTATGCATTTTGCCCTGCAGCCCTGCACTTTCGCCACTGAAGAATTCAAGGTAACGTTCACGCTCACCCTTCTATCGGGCAAGGCTGCCTTATGGGGAACGGCGGTGTGGGAAAATCAACATCCGTGTTGTGCCTCGTTCCACCTCCTATCTGACAAAATGAGGAGAGTCTTCGACCGGGCAGCGACCGGCAGGGAGGCCGCCCATCGCCTCTCGGAACTCCGGCAAGGACATTCATCTGTCACCGAGTATTCCATCGAGTTCCGTACCCTGGCGGCCGCTTGCCAGTGGAACGAGGCGGCGCAGTGGGATAGATTCCTGCATGGGTTATCCGACCGTGTTCAGCAGGAGATCTACCTCCTCGAGCTTCCCCTTACTCTCAACGAACTCATCGACCTGGCGTTGCGGGTGGAGGCCAGGTTTAATCGCCTGGGCCGCCAACACAGTCCTTCCAGACCTCCATTCTCTCCTGGTAGGGGGCGCTTGAGTCGAGAGAACACGGTCGGTTCTGTCGACGATCACGAGCCCATGCAGGTGGGTCGAGCTCGGCTGTCCCGGAGGGAGAGGGAACGGCGGAGGTCCCAAGGACTATGTTAATACTGTGGAGACTCTGACCATAACATCTACTCATGCCCGGTTAAAGGACCGGTTAAACCTGAGGCTACTATCGGGTGGGATCTCAGCTGAGAAGTCCTCACCTACATCATCGACCCTCCTTCCGGTGAAACTGCGGTGGAGAAATCAACATCACGAGTGTCACGCCCTTCTGGACTCCGGAGCCGAAGGTAACTTCATGGATTCTTCACTGGCACATCACTTGAACATTCCTGTCCTTCCTGTGTCTCTCCCCATCCATGTCACCACACTCAACGGCCAGGAACTGCCTCACGTCACCCACCATACTGAACACATCACACTCATCACATCTGGCAACCATCAAGAAACCATATCCTTTTTCCTAATAGACTCCCCTGTTGCTCCCATTGTATTAGGTCACCCCTGGTTGTCCAAACATAATCCACGAGTGGAATGGGGTTCTAACACTGTCACATTGTGGAGTGAAAGATGTCATGAGTCTTGTCTGGTGTCTGCTTGTCCTGTTGTTCCTGTTTCTGTCTTACAGAAGGAGACCATGGCTTTGCCAAACATGCCCGTTGAGTATCTGGACCTGAAGGAAGTGTTCAGTAAGTCCCGGGCTGCTTCTCTTCCTCCGCATCGTCCCTACGACTGTGCCATAGACTTAGTGTCAGGTAAATCTCCGCCTAAAGGCAAGTTATACTCTCTTTCTATTCCTGAGAGGGAGGCCATGGAGAAATACATTTCTGATTCCCTAGACTCTGGGTTCATCCGTCCTTCCTCATCTCCAGCGGGGGCGGGGTTCTTTTTTGTGGGTAAGAAGGATGGTTCTCTGCGACCTTGCATTGATTACCGAGAGCTGAACAACATTACTATTAAGAATACTTATCCGTTACCACTCATGTCTTCAGCTTTCGAGAGGTTGCAGGGAGCATCTGTATTCACAAAATTGGATTTACATAACGCTTATCATTTGGTCCGCATCAGGAAGGGGGATGAATGGAAAACTGCCTTTAATACCCCTAGAGGGCACTTTGAATATTTGGTGATGCCGTTTGGGCTCTCCAACTCGCCTGGGGTTTTTCAAGCACTCGTGAATGACGTGTTGAGAGATATGGTAGATCAGTTTATATATGTTTACCTGGATGACATACTGATTTTTTCTTCATCTCTCCAGGAACATGTTCAACACCTCAGACGAGTGCTCCAGAGGTTATTGGAGAATGGGCTTTTTGTCAAGGCGGAGAAGTGCGTATTCCATGCACAGTCGGTCCCCTTCCTAGGGTTTATCGTGTCGTCTGAGGGAATACGAATGGACCCTGACAAGGTAAAGGCTGTGATAGATTGGCCATCTCCAGATTCCCGTAAGGCCCTACAGCGGTTTCTGGGGTTCGCCAATTTCTATCGGCGTTTTATTCGGAATTACAGCCAACTAGCCTCACCTCTGACAGCCTTGACCTCCCCCAGTACTCCGTTCATGTGGTCTGATGCAGCTGAGGCTGCGTTCTCTAACCTCAAGAACCGCTTTGTTTCGGCTCCCATCCTTGTCGCCCCTGATCCCACACGGCAGTTCGTGGTGGAGGTTGATGCATCAGAGGTGGGGGTAGGAGCAGTGTTGTCCCAACGTGCTGCTTCAAACGATAAGGTCCACCCTTGCGCGTTTTTCTCTCATCGATTATCTCCTGCCGAACGTAATTATGACATTGGCAATAGAGAGTTGTTGGCGGTCAAATTAGCGTTGGAGGAGTGGCGCCACTGGTTAGAGGGTTCAGGGGTTCCCTTTATTGTTTGGACCGATCATAAGAATTTAGAGTACATCAGAACTGCTAAAAGACTCAATTCCAGGCAGGCTCGGTGGGCACTTTTTTTCGGCCGTTTTGAATTCACCCTATCGTACCGCCCGGGTTCCAAAAATGTTAAACCCGATTCTTTGTCACGTCTTTTTGATCCCTCCGCCCGTCCCGCTACTCCCGAGTGTATTTTGCCTGAGAGAGTAGTAGTCTCAGCACTCGTATGGGAGGTCGAGTCGAAGGTCAAGACGGCCTTAGAAGGGGTAACGCCTCCGTCCGGTTGCCCACCGAACCGCTTATTTGTGCCGGAGGAGTTAAGGTCCGAAGTTGTCCGGTGGGGTCATTGTTCCAACATGGCTTGTCATCCAGGGATAAGTAGAACTAATGGGTTGGTTAGACAACGATTCTGGTGGCCATGTATGGCTCGCGACGTCCGCGATTTTGTTTTGGCTTGCTCAGTTTGTGCCAGTGGTAAGTCATCTAACCGACCTCCTGATGGACTCCTTCAACCGCTGTCTGTCCCTTCGAGACCCTGGTCACATATCGCTCTAGATTTTGTTACCGCCCTCCCGCCCTCTAATGGCATGACAGTCGTTTTGACTGTAGTGGACCGGTTCTCGAAGGCGGCACATTTCATTCCCTTGCCCAAATTACCGACAGCCAAGGAGACAGCGGTTACTGTTTTAGATCACGTCTTTCGGCTCCATGGCCTCCCGGTAGACGTGGTTTCAGACAGGGGATCCCAGTTCATATCAAAATTTTGGAAGGAATTTTGCAAGTTATTAGGAGCGTCAGTTAGCTTGTCGTCGGGTTATCATCCCCAAAGCAACGGACAATCTGAGCCTACTCCGGTTCCCCCGCCGCCGCGTCTCGTAGATGGGGAACCGACATATTCGGTTAATCGTATTCTGGACTCGAGACGGAGGGGACGAGGATTCCAGTATCTGGTGGACTGGGAAGGTTACGGTCCGGAGGAGAGGAGTTGGGTACCTGCTAGGGACATATTGGATCACTCCCTTATTGATGAATTCAATCAGCAGGTAGGCCCTTCTGGGAACTCCAGGAGGAGTTCTTAGGGGGGGGGGGGTACTGTCACGGTTGGTAAACCGTGATCTCGGGTTGTTTACACTTTGTGGTGAATTCTGTGTGTTCTGCGTCTGCACTGATTAGCTGTGGGCGTCTCCGTTAATTGTATCAGCAACAGCTGCCACTCATTACTCATCTCCTATATAATGGCTTGTCTCACGTCTTGTGTTTGTGAGATCGTTGTTTCATGTCGTTGTGTTTACCCCCGTCTGGCTTCTGTGTAGTTTGCGTTTGGATGTCTGTGTTTCCCCAGAACCTCATCCACTCTCCGCACGATCACTCAGCCACGGACACTTACCTTCGGCTCTGTTCCCCGCAGTTCCTGTGCCACTCTCTCCTGCTGCCTCATGCAGTCAAGACCCGGACTCCTCACCTACACTCCACTACCGTCTGGATTCGTCACCGTCTATCGTCTCCCTGGAGTGTTACCGCCTCATCGTCTTTGTGTGTCTTTGTACTAATCTCATCATCTCATTAAATCTTGTTAACTCGCTATTGTTTCCGGACTGTCTTTTCACCCGCCGTCACATAAGCATTTTCATTCACTGAAAAAAAAAAAATAATAATAATAATAATAATAATAATAATAACATACATATTTTGTAGTGAATAAATGTGTCTGCTTTAAACAAAATTTTTATATTTTAATTATCACTCCAAACTTTAAAGCAGATTAGCTTAAACAGATCTACAATAAAATAAAATAAAACAAAAAGTAATAATACTAATACACTAGGATTAATACTGTATAGTCTGGCATTTTATTTTGTAGAGTTTAATGGATTAGGCAACCTTAAAACACAAACTCTCATTTAATTGCTTTAAACTAAATTTGACAAATACCTACGATGCAAGATATCATGCCTAGCATCTACCCACTAACTGACCTTGCTGGAAGAATAGCAAGTCACTTTTGCTGGCAAACCATCTTGCCTTGCGACTGGCATGCTGGTACAGCAGGAGGTCATCCTCTCTCTAAGCCAGCGCTTAAGAAAACACTTATGATTGGTTGATGAGAATCATACCTACTACCTGCCAAATTTATTAGCAGAACCTCAAGAACAGCTTATTAGGAAGTTTATGAATGCAACTACAGCCGAGCAAATCTCCACCTAGAACAGACAACTTTTCACATTTTTTGTGACCTTTTCAAAGCTTAAAATCTTCAGTATCCATTCATTGTAATTGCATGAATACTCAGAAAAAGAAACAAATGTCTATTTCTGTAATCACCAATGCTTTGCAAAACATTTTGGGGTGTCATTGTGTGGATTTAACAACACTTAGAAATGTCAGAGAGCATCTGTAGCAGTTTTTGTATGAATGTCAAGAACTGTTTCTGCTGAAGTCATTGAGCAGTGACATTGAGGTCCGTATGTTCAAGGTGTTAAAACCAACAGACGCTACAGCAACCATTTCTGCAATTAGTGTCTTCACAGGGTTCCCAGTTTGATGAATTTCAATCAACCCAAGCTACTTCAGAAGAGCTAGAGTGCAGCTCTTTGAACATGAAGATCATGAGGATGTGTTACACTTTTATGAGTTCAGTTACACCCCTTTCTCATATTTCAGCAGGTTAAAAAAAAAATAAAAAAAAATATTTGCATCATGCAGGTATAACTATGCTTATGACTGTTGCTACACAATGACTAGAGGTTCAACAATGAATATAGCATGTTTTAATATATATGTCTAACTACATAGTTTCAGAAAATTCACCCCATGACCAATGCATTAATCATTTTTTGAGACCAGATAACTTTGAAATTAAAATTCTGTCAATGTTACTGGAAGAACATTTGTTGTAAACCTTACCAAAACGTTCTAAAAAAGGTTCACTAATAGATTAAAAATAGACTGTAATCTGCATCAAAAACTTTAGTCGGCATATTATCTCACTAGATTAACAGCTTCTTTGCCTTACACGTAATGCTGCATTGTTTAAACCCAATAAAACCCATATTGCTGAACTTACCCTGCATTGCTGACCTCACTTCAACCTGTTCTACAGGGAATGGTCCTATGCCATGGCATGAGGGAGATCCCACCCTCGCAGTAATCCTGAGTGCTGGACTCTCCTCCTCTGAACCCTCAGTGGTCTGATGCTCTTCAGTTTATCAATGACTTGATCGATCGCTGCGGCCAATTCCTCCACTTTGACTTCTGAGCACATCCATTTTAAATCCACTGCCGATCACTCAGAGAGTGTAGAAGAGAAAAGACAAGAAAAAAAGACAAGAATGAGGGGGGAAGACATGTGGGATGAGAGTTTAACTTGAGATAAGCAGCAGGGATGGATGTCAGGAATAAATATATAGACACACATTTCATACTGTATGTCACAAGTCTGGAATATATTTAGATGTACAAATACAAAAACAAATATGAATACATAACTTATACTTTTGAATTGCATTTAAATGAATAAGTTTAATTTAATTATTTTTCAGGATATACAGTATATGTGATTGTAAAGGTGCCAGTAGTGTCCGGTGCTCGTCCTCGGTGCTGCGTGATCCTGTTCGCCGGCCGGCTGAGTGCAAGGGGAATCGGTGGCGGTGGCGGGCTGGTCGGTCACTCGCTTTCTGGAGAGATAAGAGACACAACATTAGCTGGCTTTCTTCTGGAGAGCTTTCTCACCTATTTCTAAAATGTGGCAACAATGAAGTCTTTTTTTAACAAAGGTCAGAATTCCTGTTATGATGTAGATTAACTAATTAATGAATCTACTCATTGAGTAAAATTAATTATTTGTATTATACATATATATATATATATATATATATATATATATATATATATATATATATATATATAGATTGTTTATTTCCCTTCTTTACAAAACATAAATGAAATAAAATATTAATCCTAAAAATGCAAGAGAGGACAATGATCAGCAGGAAAAAAGAAAAAAAAAAACTTTCTAGTCACTTTTCATATCGTCTGGACAGTAAAACATATTCAAAATAATTTTGGAAATATTTGATATATTTTGGATTTCATGAGTTGGATCTCCCAGGATACATTGCCCATAGGATATAAAAAACAGCTGAAGTAAACAATAATTCTATGATTTATTTGATGCAAAACAAATATGTAATATTCAAAATATACTGCATGTATGACTTGTCTGTCATGCCCCTGGACGCATTATGTTGTGTTCCCTTTCAAGGGAACCTTGAACTGCATCTTCTAGAGGTCGCTATGGGGAACACCTCATCATGACCCGTGTCTGAAGCATACATTGAAAAAACACCAACCAGTTGGCCGGCGACAGCCTCTGACATCACTACCGTCGCAATTATAAATAAGCGCCAGGAGAACACGTCATCCTCTTCTTCATCTTCATTGACTGTTTTGTTTGAAGCGTGCATCTGAGAAACGACCACTGTGACGAGTGGGGCGGGGCCGAGAGATGTGGGAACGAGCGAGGCCAGTAGAGTGATTGGGAAATCCGCGACACCTGCGGCCCACCGCCAGTCTCACAGTCCCACAGATGAGATGGAAGGATATAAAACTGGAGCGACGATAGTGAAGGATGAGAGAGGACCAGGCCTGGTCCATAATTTTATGTTTTGCTTTTTATTTATGCGCACCAGTCGTCCGTGAGGGGCTGGTGCGCTGTTTTGTGTTTATTTGTGATTATTAAAGTTTCATTTTGATTGTGCGCCGGTTCCCACCTCCTTCTTCCGGATGATTAGGAAGTTTTTATCATTACAGTGGTGCCGAAACCCGGGAGAAGGAGGGACGCGCTGCTGAAGATCCCTCGCCGCTGTGGTGAATCCGAGGTGCCATCGAGCTGGCGAAGAGTGTGCCGCCATGGACGCTCGAGGCGGTGGGCTGGAGTGAGTTGCCGGGGACGGGCGAGTTCGCTGCCGGCCGCCCGCGATGTGGAGGGGCGGTTGCCGTCCGTGAGGGAGCGGAGGAGTCGGCGCCGTTCGCCAGAGAGCCGGAGCCTGCTGCCGTCTGCCTGAATGGGGAGGAGCAGGGAACGGGGGACTCCTGCCGGCTGCCCAAAACCAGAGGAGCCATCGCCGTCCACCGGGCGGCGGAGGAATGTTGTGCCGTCCGCCGAGGGCCGTCCAGTGCCACCGCCAGGCACCGCGGAGGAGATCACCCAGCTGGTGGAGGGCTGATTTTTTCAGTGCGTCTGGGAACCTGATTTTTTTTTTTCTCTCTCCCCTCTCTCGTCTCTGTCGCTCCTCCTTCCATCTCCTTTTCTCTCGCCTCGTCTGTCCTACCCCCAGGTTCCCGCAGGTCCCCGTGAGCGGTCCCCCCTGGAGGGGGGGGGGAGTAGAGCGCAGTCTCGGGAGTACCCCCGCCCTGCGAGAGGCGATGGGGGTATGTGACGAGTGGGGCGGGGCCGAGAGATGTGGGAACGAGCGAGGCCGGTAGAGTGATTTGGAAATCCGCGACACCTGCGCCCCACCGCCGGTCTCCAGTCCCACAGAGGAGATGGAAGGATATAAAACTGGAGCGACGAAGGATGAGAGAGGACCCGGCCTGGGCCATAATTTTATGTTTTGCTTTTTATTTATGCGCACCAGTCGTCCATGAGGGGCTGGTGCGCTGTTTTGTGTTTATTTGTGATTATTAAAGTTTCATTTTGATTGTGCGCCGGTTCCCGCCTCCTTCTTCCGGATGATTAGGATGTTTTTATCATTACAACCACGTTAAGAGCGATCGTTCTTTGATTATCATGGCATCCACTAGCAAGGCATTTAGACAGTGCCTATATCTGTGTTGGCATTATTTGACACCTGATGACACAGTCTTTGCATCTTTTGTTTGGACGAAGAGCATGCATGCAAAGTCCTTGAGGGGGCGATCTGCGTGCATTGCGAGCGTTTTTCTATGAGAAAGCTCCATTCTAGCCTGTCTCTCTTTTCGAGGAATGAGGGATAGCCATCTGCTTCCCGTGGTTCAGGACCCGCCGCTGCTGAGGCACGGAGGAGAGTGAGATTGCAGGTGGATCTCACTGAGGAGTTTAGAGAGGGACTTTCCCTTTCGCGTTCTTCAGCGGCAGACGAGAGTGAACTTCAGGGGAAGATGTGTTGTCATTAACACTTTCTGATACTGAAGTTAGTGCTCTGCTAGGTTCTGCCCAGGAAAAGCAGGAGATGTCTGAGGATTGCGAAGAGGCTGAGCGTATGTGGAGCTGTTGGAGGTTATGGATAGCGCCACGGCAAAGTTGGACTTGCCATGGAAGCGTGCCAGTAAAGTGACGCTATGAGGTCACCTCGAAGAGCGTTATTTGTCTTACCATAGCCCTCCAGCTCAGGTGACCCGTCCATTTTTGCCTGATTTACATGCAGAAGTCGAAAAAGAATGGAAGAGGCCATTTTCTTCTTGCATCCATCGGTTTCAGCATACGAGCTATGCCAACATCGAGGCGATGCACGAAAATGGCTATGAAAGAATGCCCCCTATAAAGAGATGCTGGCTAGCTATCTCTCTTTGGAGGAAACATCCTCTTTAAAGTCTCCCTCTTTGCCATCTAAGCCCCTCCAGGATACATCCCGCTTAAATGGCAAAGCATACGCAGCAGCAGGTCAAGCTGTGGCTTCACTGAACACGATGGCTGTGCTTCAGGCTTATCAGGCTGTTCTGCTGAAAGACCTGGATAAAGACGAGGGCCTTTCAACTGACCAGGTAGCTGAGCTGCGCCGCACCACAAATCTCTTTTTCTGTGCTACCAAGCAGGCCGTCTCCGCCATAGGCAGGTCTATGGCTTCCAT
Organism: Carassius auratus; assembly: GCF_003368295.1. NCBI lineage: Eukaryota > Metazoa > Chordata > Actinopteri > Cypriniformes > Cyprinidae > Carassius > Carassius auratus. The sequence goes on along the minus strand of NC_039243.1, from coordinate 20,040,274 downwards.
GGTGGTAACAGAGAGACATCTGTGGGTGAACCTGGCAGACATCGGGAAGAAAGAAAGGAGCTTTCTTCTCGATGCTCCGGTTTCGCCTTCCGAACTTTTCGGTACCTCCATTGACACAGTAGTCGTGAAGTTCAAGAAGGCCAGGGCACGCTCGGCTGCCTTCATATCCTTCATTCCACGAAGGTCCAGATCTGAGCCTGAACAACACAGGGTTCCTGGCCCGTCTCAATCTGAGGATCAAAGACAGACACAGAAGGCCAGTGTCGCAAAAGGTAAATGGTAAATGGACTGCATTTATATAGCGCTTTCAACAGACCACATGGCCATCCAAAGCGCTTTACAATTTGCCTCACATTCACACACCGACTGCGGTGTCAGCCATTCAAGGCGCCATCCAGCTCATCAGGAGCAGCTGGGTTTAGGTGTCTTGCTCAAATGAAGAAAAAAAACTCTTGGATTGTTTGAGGATAAGTACAGTTTCAGCAAAGTTTTGTTTTTGGGTGAACTTTTCCCTAAAAATAATAATAATAATTGTCTGTGATAACCAGCATTATTGCACAAAAGCAGCTGAACCCAGATCATTCCTCAAATGATAGTGGCTTCTATTAATACTACATATTAACACCTCAGAGTTTCCGTAATAACCATTGTATATTTAGGTTTGCAGATGGCATCTCTATCACAACCACACTACAGGAACCCACAGCATGCTATATGACTGGAGTTAATTATCTCCAATAAGCCAAGATGGACTTCAGGAAGATCATTTCTGGTGATGAGGTCAACATGGTTAAACAATGTCATTATCTGGGGATTATCAGTGGTGCTTGCTAAGGCAATTTTCATTGTTGACCTTTGCCCCCAAGTATTAAACTTTGACATAACTCATCACACATTTGAGGCCCATTAGCAAAAATAAAAATAAAATATTGCTAGTCTTACGTTTATGTGCACTGTCTATATATGCACTTAATATATGCACCACAATCTACTCAACTCCTTTCGAAAATGTACATATGCCTCGCTAAATATGGAACCTGTTAAATTGCTCTGACACAATCCATCTCTGGTTTACTGTGTCCATAACAAAGGCCAATAAACCACTGCAGCGGTGTGTAAAAACAAAGCTAAAATAGTGAATTAAAGCTCAGAGATTCTGTGAAAGAGCTATTATTCCTGCAGCAACAGGGCTCCTGCTCGCAAGCTGATTGGTTCATAACTACATGTGAATGATGAATGCAGGGACCGAGTGAGCTAGATCGATTAAACACTGTGGGATATTTAACTCATTTCAGCTTTGCGATTTTAGTTTCTTATTCTTCTCCAGAAAAGTAAGAATGAAAATTAAAGCAAAACAATGAAAATGAGAAATGTACATTTTAACAAAGGTACATGTACCTAGCACAATACACATTTACATTTATTCATCGCTTTTATCCAAAGCAACTTACAATTGCTATATATGTCAGAGGTCACACGCCTCTGGAGCAACTAGGGGTTAAATTTCTTGCTCAGGGACACTTTGGTGTCTCATAGTGGATTCAAACCCGGGTCTCTCACACCAAAGGCATGTGACTTATCCACTGCACCAACACCACCCTGATAACTACACAACAGATAAAGTTAAAAAAGCAGGATTTATTTAAAATAGAAATATTTTATTTAATTATAAATGTTTTTGTGGTACTTTGTTAAAAAAGATTAAAAAAAATACTGGATAGCTTTGAATGGTAGTGCATGTAAACAGACCATTTTATTGTTCCTTTTAAGACTATTCGGCTCACCATTGCACAGCCAATTTTTTTTTTTTTCACAGAAATTGTTTTGAGGAACATTTTACCTTTAAGAGGGAAACACAGCTTGTTAATGCTTCTATATAAAATAAGAGACAACATATGACTCATTGACCCTGTTTGAGTATTTGGTGATTAATCCAGTATAAACTCAGTTATTAGGACCATCTGTGCCCAATTCAAATCAATAGAAAAATTTATGTTTATGAAAATCTGTTTTGACACGCCATATGCCTGTTCATTTTCATCTATGCCTCTTAAATGTTGGCTGACTAAAATGCCTAAAAGCACATCATAAATGTATACAGTCGCAAAGAGGTGTGGAGGTTGTGTGAGAAGTAACCATCAAAATGAACTATTTACTTTTTTAATTCACGTTCCTGCTCTTATTATGCATGATGTAATATTTCATTTATTAAATCAAACTATATTTTTTTCTAAAACAGTTTTTACTGTTGCTCCTGCACTATTTCAACCACCTGTCTAAAGAGACTTTTTATCATCCAATCAATTCCAGATTGATAAAATCAAGTCCGCCTTATACAGTATTTCTCAATGAATGTCATGTTTCACTCACATTATAAAAGTAAAATTGGTTGCACAAGAGGTTTCATGTTCAAACACAAATCACAGTGAGTTTGTTTAATATGTTAAATATCAATCATAATTAAAACTCATGCTTTGGATGTGAAAAACATCTAAAAAATGCTCAAATTAATTGTTTTTATTTTTTATTTATTTATGTGTCCAATGAGTCCAGTGCATTACATACATACATGCATGCATACATACATATATACATATATATTGTATGTATGTATTGTTGGCCCTTTTGCCTTCTGTCTGCGGTCCAGTTCCCCCCTAAACCATCTCGATTGGGTTCAGGTCCGGTGACTGTGGAGGCCAGGTCATCTGGCGCAGCACCCCATCACTCTCCTCCTCGGTCAAATAGCCCTTGATGCCTTCCGTGTGACTCTACAATTTTCATAATCATGAAAATAAAGAAAACTCTTTGAATGAGAAGGTGTGTCCAAACTTTTGGTCTGTACTGTGTATATATATATATATATATATATATATATATATATACACACACACACACACACACACACACACACATAAATACAATTACATTCTTTCTCCCATCTTTCTCTGTGCCACTGGGCTCTTCTGCAGACATCCCACTAATATATCATAATGTGCAAAAAGTCTCCATGAGCTGCATAGGGCTGGGAAACATGGAGGAACACCCTAAAGTGTTAGATGATGAAAAACCTCTTAACACGTGGAAACATTCATCATAATGTTGAGCTTAATAGTTCCTCTATCACTTCTAACTTAAAGAAACGGCACAAAAGAGCAGAAAGACATGTATATGAAACTGACCATTGACATGCAGTGTTTCTGACAAAACCATCTCCTTGGGGAAACGTACAATATTTAGTTCCTGGAAGTTTGTAGGCAAGAAAAGGGGCATAAAAATGGATTATTGTTGTCAACGTAGGATGTGATGCACCTGATGCTAACTACACCTTATCACTGCTGCCATAAATATCACCGCTACTATACATATTTTGTTTGCTAAGATGTACTTGTGCACCATGTATTGTTGAGGTTTTCAGTAATATATGAGTCAGTATGCAATGATCATTACGGTCAACAGTTTTTGTCTATTTTTAATTAAATTTTGTGTTAAAATATCTCCAATGGGTCAAGAAAAATGTTGAAATCTTATGTAACTGGCGTTTTCATCTTGTGAGTGTGCATCAGTTAAAAATGATTTGCTGTTCATTAGTGGTAAAACGTTTTAATGAGGAAAAATAATCTAACATTAAAGATTTCAGAGAAACAATGCAAGCGTGAGAATTTGGCCAAGGTATGATGCTCTCATACCCTTGAGAAGAAACACACTAGTATATTAAAGAGATACAACACAATGCCAGTGATAGCTGAAAGGAAAAAATTATTTTCCATGTCTTGTTTGCTTCATGAGAATATCTTCATCATCAGAATGAACATGCTGTGGCACAAGATTACAATCAACCCTTAAGCGCTGTATTGAAAACAAACAAACAAACTTGGTTTTCCAATAATTAAGATCATCATAAATGTGAACAATACACTGTTTAAAGTCACTGCTGTATTTGTTTACGAGCCACTTCCGCTCATCAAGACAGCATTTATTTGTTTAAAAAAATGCAGTATTATGTGTGTACATTTTAAAATGTAATTTATTCCTGTGATCAAAGCTGAAATTTCAGCATCATTACGCTAGTCGTCAGTGTCACATGATCCTTCAGAAAACATTCTTATATGCTGATATGCTGCTCAAGAAACATTTGTTGTTATTATTAATGTTGAAAACAGTTGTGCTGCTTCATATTTTTTGTGGACACTGTGATACATTTCATTTTTCAGGATAATTGTATTAAAGAAAAAGAAAAAAGAAAAAAAAAACTTATTAAAGGTCCCTTTTTATATGTTTAAGCACTTTAAAAAGTAACTGCACACGTCTTCTCAACCAAAGTGGCTTTAAGGCAAGTTAGTTCACTCAGTGGGTGTTTGCAATGCCCTGCAACCATTTCCAGCAAGTATAGCATCTACTTGAAAGAAAAAAAGACCAAGATCAATGTAGCTGCTTAGCTAAATTAAATTGTGATAGCAATGGTATCATGTAATGCGTTTATTTAAATCATATCACACAAGGGAGAGAGAGAGAGAATCATATTAGGGACAGTTAAGAAACGCATTCTCTTTTGACACGTTCCTAAAAACACCACTTATATGAAGACATGAAAAAAATATACATATAAATAAAATTAGTAAAAGATTGTTTCCTATTTGTGAGATCCTTGTATCACAAAGCTATTGATTAAAAAAAAAAAAATGAAATGAATTACTCTGGGATATTGGTTTGTTTGAACTCAGAGGGAGTGTCAGCCACATAAAAAAACTTAACAGCTTAAGTAATTCGTGGATTAATGCATATTAGTGATGCAAACTGTTTTAAACGATTCATTTCGATTTGTTGAACTGGTTCAAGAAGATCCGGTTACATCGAATGATTCGTTTGCGAACCAGATATCACTAAACTGCAGTGTTTTGAACTCGATCACAACAGACAGGGAAGAGAAGACAATGCTGAATATAGTCATAGTTTTTGCTATTTTTGGACCAAAATGTATTTTCGATGCTTCAACAAATTCTAACTGACCCCTCTGATGTCACATGGACTACTTTGATTATGTTTTTCTTACCTTTCTGAACATGGACAGTATACCGTTCACACAGCTTCAATGGAGGGACTGAGAGCTCTCGGACTAAATCTAAAATAAATTAAACTGTGTTCCGAAAGATGAACAGAGGTCTCACGAGTTTGGAATGATATGAGGGTGAGTCATTAATGACATAATTTAGATTTTTGGGTGAACTAACCCTAAGGGGTGGCAGTTTTTTGCAAAGGGTCAATTAATACCAAAATTACAGATTAGCAAGATGGGATTTCAGTCTACCCTTGGTGCAATATGTTCGAGCTAATATTAATGCTAATCCATATTGAGTACTCACAAATCCTCATCCATCCTGACAGAGAGACAAGCCCGATCAGCAGCAAAACAGCCTTGGTCTTTCAGACTCTATACAATAGATCAGAAGTCCTCAACCGCTGGGTCTTGGAAGAGTTACTACCCTGAAACGGTGTTAGTGTAATGGAGGCCATCGGGCAGGTGCAGTAAACCTCACTCCCCTGATCTCAAGAGGTACACTAGCGACTGATGCTAGTGGCTGCAGTCTTTAGCCTCCTTGTTAGTGCGCCTTCCTCCCATACCAAAAACCCACTCAAAACAAAAATGAGGTGTGTCGGTAAAGACTAGGGGTGGGGGTTACATTGGTGCCGTGACCCGGATGGGAGTAAGGTTTATGGGGGTGAGTGTAACAGAAGCCAGTGGGTAGGTGCTGTGCGAACAAACCTCACTCCCCTGATCTCAAGAGGTGCACTAGCGACTGATGCTACTGGCTGCAGTCTTTTTAGCCTCCTTGTTAGTGTGCCAGTCACACATTCTGGAGACCCGAGTTGGAGACCCAATCGGAACAAGAATGAGGGGGGTTACATTAGCAATTCCAACATATGAATCCATATTTGCATTCTACATATGAATATAGAAATTAGAAAAACTCTATTTAGGGAGAGAAAGAGGGAAAAAAAATAATTTCAAGGTTCACACCAACATTCCAATTAGTAGAACCAAACTCAGAAAAGGCTCTGCAATTGAAAAGGTCCATGCCCTGTTGTCCTCTCACATCAAAATCCACAGACATTTGATATGCAGTATCTGTTTTGGACTCTTTTGGCTTTAAAAATTGTGCTCCTGATTCAGACAACACAACTTTTTCGCTGCAGAAAATAATCAAGTATTTGAAGTGCACAAAAAAAAAGTCTGTATGAAGAATTTCAGTCAGGTTTCAGGCCCCACCATAGCACAGAAACTGCACTTGTTAAAATTACAAATGACTTGCTTCTTGCGTCAGATCAAGGCTGCATCTCATTTCTAGTCTTACTTGTTTTAGTGCTGCGTTCGACACCATAGATCATGACATACTCATAGATAGATTATAAAACTATACAGGTATTCAAGGGCAGGCTCTAAGGTGGTTTAGATCCTACCTGTCCGATTGCTACCATTTTGTTTACTTAAATGGGGTGTCACCTCATTTATCATCAGTAAAGTATGGAGTGCCACAAGGATCTGTCCTAGGTCCCCTTCTATTTTCAATATACATGTTGCCTCTTGGTAATATTATTAGAAAATACGGAATTAGCTTCCACTGTTATGCTGATGATACTCAGCTATATATCTCAACGAGACCAGATGAAACTTCTCAATTATCTAAGCTAACAGAATGTGTTAAAAATGTAAAAGATTGGATGACAAATAATTTTCTCTAATTAAATTCGGATAAGACAGAGATATTAATTATTGGACCAAAAAACACTACACAGAATCTTGTAGATTACAATCTGCAACTAGACGGATGTACTGTTACATCCTCTACAGTCAGAAATCTGGGTGTTATATTAGACAGCAATTTGTCTTTTGAAAATCATATTTCCCATGTTACAAAAACTGCATTCTTCCATCTTAGAAACATTGCCAAGCTGCGAAACATGTTATCTGTTTGTGATGCAGAAAAGCTAGTTCATGCACTTATGACCTCTAGACTGGACTATTGTAATGCACTTCTAGGTGGTTGTCCTGCTTCTTCAATAAACAAGCTACAGGTAGTCCAAAATGCAGCAGCTAGAGTCCTTACGAGGTCAAGAAAATATGATCATATTACCCCAATTTTACAGTCTCTGCACTGGCTACCTATTAAATTCCGTATCAGTTACAAATTATCATTACTTACCTATAATGTAATATATTTACATCCTGTGGTAACTAGGATTTACACAAGCTCCAGTCTGGATCCAGAACACCTGAGAAGAGATGATGCTGACCCTCAGAGGACTCATTTTGACGGCAACAAAATATGTGTGCTCATGTATGTCTAAGAAAAATTGTGTGCTCATGCTAATGCGGCTGTGCATGAACAGCACTTATTGGCAAGGTTTTAATGTACACAGGCAGGACAAAAAAATGGATTTGAGTCAAAATATCAGATCTGTGCAGTGTAAATGCAGCCTGATGGACCTTCTGCTGTCTATTAGGTCATTCATATTAATCAAACAAAAATATTGACATGAAAAACAGAAAAAAAAAAACTGCTGCTGGCTGGATAACATTTATTATGTCTGCTTCTTAAACTCCAACAGCACTGAATCTATATTAATGTACTATACTGAATTATCAATCAATGATAATTTAGTTCTCCCCCAAACCCCCCACCCCCAAATTATTTGCATCACAGATATTATTATTATTATTATTATTATTATTATTATTATTATTATTATTATTATTATTATTATTATTATTGTTGTTGTTGTTATCATGTTGTAATAATTACTTGAATGTACTTGCAGCAATATTTCATTTGAGAAATACATAAAAGGCTCCTGTCATATTGAATAATCAATATCTGAAAGCTATGTAAATTATATTAATGAACTATACTTAATATTACTTAATATACTTAACACACCCACTGCTCCGGGTGTGTATTCACGGTGTGTGTGTGTGTGTGTGTTCACTTTGGATGGGTTAAATGCAGAGTACGAATTCTGATTAAGGGTCACCATACTTGGCTATATGTCACGTCACTATTTATTTATTATTAAACTAATATGAACTATTTTAATTTATTTTATTTGAAAATGTATTTAATTTGAATAAATGCATTTAATTTGATTTCTTTTAACTTTTTCTGAATGTGAATTCGTATATACATGACAATAGGCCTTCAATTGCTTTTCTGTCACATTGTGAATAAAATAAACCATATTAATTATTTGAAAATATTATTATAAAAATATAACAAATAAATGTTTTAATTAATTTGCTAATATTTAATCCTCAACTTAACTAGTGTGCTAAAGCACAGAATTACACTAATTTCAGAAGGTTTCCACTAGTTTCACATTTGATTACATTTTTTTTTTTTTCAATTTCTGAATATTTACAGTGCTATTAATATATTTGCAGGAAAACAAGCATTTAGCATTGTTATTTTTATTTATTTTTATATTGAGTGATTAGTAATAACTTCTTGAAACTAATTTTACAACGAATTACAAAGAAGTAACCCAGGATATTACATGTTGAGAAGTAGAAAAACAGAAATAGTATTTTCTTGTAAAACATATTTAAATAATCCTAACATCCTTACACAGGCAATTTCAAACCATCAATATGAGCACACACAGATTACACAGAATCTCTCCACATCAGCTCTTTAAACAGAAGCTTGCTAAAGTATTTTCTGCTGTGCACAGACAAATGCATTGTGTGGGGTATCGGGATCCTGTCAAAGGCACTAGTGGTGGGGTGACACTGACCCTGCGGAGGATACTTGCACTCTCAGCATCTCTCTCTGCTGAAACTAGCCTGTTATCAGAGCCACGCAAGTCATAGCAAGACACAACGTTAGCGCTAACATGCTGACAGCGAGATGGTAGCACTGTAGAGATATGGGCATCCATACAAAATAGGACAGGAGGCACAGGAGGGAGAAAGAAAAAGGCTCAAATGCTTTTGTGAAGCCCAAAGTTTGCATTACTGGTCTTTTTTGCCACTAATGAAGAGCATTCATAGCTTTAATTTAGTGATTTACTATAGGCAAAAAATCAGAAGCATGCTGCAGTTTATTCTGCATAGAAGTTAATTTAAATCATGGCGCAGCAATCCATGCAGACAACCTCGGAGATTAGCATAGCCTGTTATTTATTAGATTTGTGGTCAGAGTTTCCCTCCAGAAGTAACTTTTAGAGGCATAGCAAAGTGGAGTGTGCGTACTTTGCCTGGACCTTGGAGTTCTTGCAAAACTATTATAATGAAGGAATAAAATCAACTTAACAGTGTACAAAATACATTGGAAAATGGAAAGCCAAAGGGTTCAAAGGTTTTTTTGTTTGTTTGTTAAAAAGTTTTAAGTTGGTGATATTTTACTTTATAAACAAATTAAAAGTTTTATTTTATGTTACAATATATTTACATTTCAAATAAATGCTGTTCTTTAGAACTTTCAATTTATCAAAGAATCTAAAATAAAATGTATCACAGTTTCCACAAAAATATGACGCAGCACAACTTTAACATTGATTATAGTAAGAAACGTTTCTCTTGAGCAGCAAATCAGCATATTACCAGCATATTCAAATAATAGCCCGGGCTTCTATTTACCCAAATCGCCGAACTGCACCGGCTTGTATTTGAGACAGGCGTCTATAAGAGACAGGCCTTTAATTTAGTGTTGAGATGTTCAAGCATGACCGTAGGAGGTTACCACATTATATTACGTTTTATTTATAATTAACTTGAATAATGTTTAACAAGTCATTTAATGTAAGAAATGTCTTTGGCTATTGGCAGCATAAAAAAAAAAAAACATAAAAAACGAAACAATGTGACCGCAATGGGCAGAACAATACAAGTTACCCTTAAACAAATGTGTTTATCAAAAAAAATTTAGTGTAAGAAATGTCTTAGATTATTGGCAGCATAAAAAACGAAACGATGTGACAGCAATGGGCAGAACAATATAAGTTACCGCTAAAATCCATCGAGCATATGAACTTGTTGCCCGAAACATATCAACAAGAAAGATGAAAACTACCCTGTAAAACAACTGCAATCATATGATAGAAAATTACTCTATTCGTCACTATCATCATCCCCACGATCCTCAATTACAAGTTCATTTTCGAATTCCTCCTACACGTCGCTCTCCTCCAATTCTCCCTCTCCAGCCTCCGCTAACTCTGCCTGCCTTGCTTGCACTAACAGCTCTCGACCAGATGCGCACGGCTCTCCCTCTTTGATAAAATGGATAAGGTGACCCTCACTTCAATCAGGAGCTACTGTCAGGCCACATACCTAAGGATAACATCCCGAAGTTAATGAAATATATTATCTCCTCTTTCTCCCTCGCGCACACACACATGCACGCGTAAGCATACCTTAAAGGAATTTTTCAGCCGCTCCGTATCCAGCTTTTCCCACGATTGTAGTACCCAGGAGACCAACAAGCGACGAGCTGGGACCCTCATATTTCCTCCAGCTGTGTACTCTTTGTCCACATCCCCTGCCATCCAGTAGTCATAGGACTCGTGCAGGCTGGCTTTGAATGGCTGGTTCCATACGACATCAGGGGCCTGTATACAGCGATATGAATCCCAGGCTAGGAGACGAGGGGCGAAGTTGAGCTTTCCCACCACTCTCTGAAGCCAGTCTGCAGTCAGCTCCTCGTTCATCCATCCATTTTTGGACGTGGCCACCACCACCCCACTGATATTTTGCATTAATTTCACCTCCTTGATCCCCCCTTTGAAGACAATGTAAGGTTTCAATTTGGTCCCGTCTGCTTTCGCAGCCAACACCACAGTCAAGTGGCTCTTCTCATGGCCTGTGGATTTCAGTGGAACACTGCGTGCACCTCTTGCATCCACCGTTGTAGAGCCCACCATATCAAACCACACCGCTGTTTCGTCCATGGCTATAATACTTTTCAGCTGTATTTTCTTTGCCTTAATAATCCGCGTTGTATACGTGACAAAATTTAACAGTTTCTCAGTGAAGTGCTTGGCGTCTTTCTGGGCCATAGTTGTGCGTCTTCTGACTGAAAAGTCGTTGCGCCTCAGGAATTTGTCCAGCCAGCCAGCGCTCACAGTAAAACTCTCCTCATCCCTGCCGTCACTCACTGTTGCATACACTTCTTTTGCCTTGGCCCTGATCATTTTACGTGAGACTCTGAGATGCTTTGCCCGCATGCTGTGGATCCACTCACACACGCTCACCTCCAGCTCTTCACTGGCCTTCTTCCTCCCTCCACCTCGCAGTCTGGCCCTTTTGTCGTCTTCTTCGGACAGACGTTGCAGTTCAGCTTTCAAATGATTTATTACTTATTGCAGACTCGGGAAATACTGGGGCTCTAATTATGTTGGATCTTAGTGCAGCTTTTGATCTAATAGATCACGATATTCTTATTAGTCATTTGGAACACGTTGTAGGGCTGAGAGGGACGGATTTAAAATGGTTTTCCTCATATTTAAGGGGACGTTCAATTTCTGTGAGGGTTGGGGATTTTTCCTCCAGGTCAGTTTCTCTGGATTGTGGAGTACCTCAGGGTTCAATTCTGGGACCTATTCTCTTTTCTCTGTTTTTGCTGCCTCTAGGCCAAATTTTTAAGAAATATGGTATATTTTATCACCTATATGCCGATGACATTCAGATTTATTTACCGATTGGAGCTGGAGGATCAAGCCCTAATTTATCCCTGGTTGCTTGTTTAAAGGAGGTGACCAGTTGGTTACAACAAAACTGCTTGCAGTTAAATGCCAGCAACTCTGAAGTCATGGTGTTTGGGATGAAGAAGGATGACAGTGGTTTAGCCGATTTTCTAGGTATATGGGAAACATACGTTCAGCCTAAAATAAGAAATTTAGGTGTAATTATTGACACCGCTTTTATGTTTGACCATCAGGTTAAAATGTGGTAAAAAATTGTTTTTATCAGTTAAGGACTATTGCGAAAATGAAATCTTTTTTTGTCTGTTCCTGATCTGGAAACAGTGATTCACGCATTCATCTCTACACGCTTGGATTACTGTAATGCTATATATGTAGGAATTAGTCAATCTCTCGTCTCAAGATCACAGCTGGTTCAAAACGCTGCAGCGAGGCTCCTGACTGGTATAAAGAGAAGGGAGCATATTACACCTGTTTTGAAAAGGCTTCATTGGCTACCTGTGAAATATCGTATACAGTATAAGGTTTTGTTATATGTTTAAAAAGCTGTTCACGAGTTGGCCCCGGAATATATCAAGGATTTGGTGCTTATGAATTCTGGTAGATCTCAAAGGTCCTTTAATTGTTTACTGCTCGTTGTTCCAAGAACTCGTCTTAAAACTAAAGGGGATTGAGCTTTCTCAGTCATTGGACCTAGACTGTGGAATTCTCTTCCCCCTGATATAAGATCTGCACCGTCAGTTGATGTTTTTAAAACTCGTGTGAAAGCGTATTTGTATTCTGTTTCTTTTAATTCTTGACTTTGTCAATCCATATTTAGTTTTTTGTGGTTTTCTTGCTTTTAGTTGTACAGTCCTTTGGTCTATGTTGTAGTAGAAGGGGCTATATAAATAAACGAGACTTGAGACTTGAGCTTTATTTTTACGCCATTCTCGCACTCTCTTTGGATCAACCGAGAAATGTCTTGCCGCTGCTTCTCCCGAATTTTGTTCGGCAAATTTGACAACTGTCAGCTTAAATGTCAAATCATACTTTTTTATTTTTGTCTCCATGGTGGTATTGAGAGAATTAAGAAAAACTGAAGACTAAAAGAAAGTTCGTTTACCTCTTTGTTATGTTGCCATAGTGATGAGTCGTTCATGAACTGTTGTTGTGTCGGTCACGTGAAATCTAATCAAAACATAGAACAGACGATCTGACGGGTTTGAGAAGATCAAATACAACCCGATACAAAAAACAAAAAACAAAAAAAAAAGACCAGGCCTCTATTTGAGACCGGCCTTTATTTACCCAAATCTGTCGTCACACCAGGCGTTTAAAAGAGACAGGCGTCTATTTGGGACTCAGCTATTATTTGAAGTTTTACGGTAGAATGATTTCTGAAGGATCATGTGACTCTGAAGTTTGGAAAAATTATGCTGAAAAGTAATTTGATCAAAGAAATAAATTACATTTAAAATATATTTGCATAGGTAAAATTATTAAATTTTGTAATAATATTTAACAATATTATTAAATATTACTTATTTTTGAGCACATAAATGCAGCATTGGTGAAGAGAAGATACTTATTTTTAAAACATTAACATAACCACATGTTTTTTGTGTGTGTGTGTGTGTGTGTGTGTTTTTGTTTGTTTGGTGTGTGTGTAGGGGGGGGGGATACCAGAGATACAACCAGAGATACAATTAAATCTTAAAGTTCTCTTAAAGCTGCACTGTGAGTTGCTTTACTTTCATGCTGTTTTGCTAACACTTTCTCACATCTTTCTTTCCCAGAACGTCAAAGGATCTCTGAATATTGTGGTGTCATCCTTTGATGAAATATTTAAATATTATACACTTTAAAAGCTGATTAAACGGTACATCTAATAAGAGTCATTTTTAGTACTTTAATTATATCTATAAAAAAAATTGAGTTAGTGCTGCTGAAAAGCCTAATGTGTTTCTTGTTTTTTGGTTTGAGATGGTCAAAGCCACTCTAAAACTGGCAAAACAGACCAGTCATAGGTCAGTATAAGAACAACTTTACAGCAAGACTGGCAGTCCCTCATTACGCCTTGGACCAATCCTGTTAGAGAGGAGACAACAAGGAACACATCCACAGCATGTGATACGTCCTGGACATAACAGTACATATTACATATAGTTATTTAGTGAGGAATATAATGTAACGAGGAACGCAAATCAAAGTACTGCTATTTGTTGAGGATAATTATACATGTACTGTATATTTAGGACAGCAAAGGATTAAAAGTGAACAATGCAGTATGCACCATTTGGAGTTATATATACAGTTTGCCTTAGGTTTAGAAGGTTTAGACTAAGCTGGCCATAAATGCAATAAAGATGTTAAAAGGCAAGTCAAATCCGTCAGTTGAGCTCAAACAGGAGCTGTGGCTACAGTCCAGTCATGAACTGATTTTACTGTATGATACAGGAGTCCTGCGGGGGACTCAAGCAATCTGCTCTATTGAAAACCTGAGACCTCCTGCACAAAACATGAACATGCACAGACATAAATGAGACAAGATATCTCTTATTAAAATGTCATAAAACTGAATTTTTCCATGAAAGAACCCTAAATTCCCTATATCTTTTGAATAGGTAGTGATGTCAAGCCAATTTGTCAAGCTTCACACATCTCTAATAGACACACACCAGCCAAGGGATTTCAACCAGCGGGTCCCTAATGTCCATTTTCTGTTCATGAAGACAGCAATGGAAGAAAAATAAATAAATTAAATAAATCAATACAAAATGCTATCAAATGGCAACTACCGAATCAAAGACACCAAATCATACTGGAAATGGTTGAACTCATATTACACTGAACTGCATTCAGTGTTATCATTGACAAGATAGATAGATAGATAGATGTATATATATATATATATATATATATATATATATATATATATATATATATATATATATATATATATATTTTTTTTTCTTGTTTAAGGCATGCATTTAATAATATTTAAGGATAATGATACATATATCAAAAGGAAAGACTCTTTTTCAGTGTCATCTACAGACTCAATTTACACATGGTTTGCTTTGCTTTCTTGCATTAATAATAACCTGAGTCTACTTACTCCAAATATTATATTATGATTTGTTTATTTTTTTAATATATTTGTATATTAAGCCATTTTTGTCTGTTTTATGGGTGTAGCAAATGAGTAAGATGCCATCATATACCCATAACATGCCGTCATCCTATAAAAAATAAATAAATAAATAAATAAAAATGAATAAAACCAACAAGGCAGAACACAGCAGAGAGCAGCCTGCTAGCTTTTTAAAATAGACGCAATGTTGCTAATATTGTTGCAATATTTGTTTAACCTTGGAGCAATGGTGTTGCATTCACAGACGCATCACCTTTGTATTCTAATTGCTTTGCGTGGCTAACTCTGACCACAGAATTGAGACTAAGCTACTGTACGTGGTTAAGGTGTGACTATGAGCTGATGTCAAATAGACTGGCACATTAACACAACAGCTGACAGTGTGACACAGTGACTTAAACCTCTGTGAATCCACTACTACTGCATGACTAACATCTGAACACCTCCCTGGGGATATCATCCTTTCAAGACAACAGCCCTCGGCCCTACATTAACAAGAAATTAAGCCTCTGTCATTCATGTTCCAATCAATGGAAACATGTGATCCATAAAATAATTTTTATTGATTTATGCCAGGGCACAAGATGTGGCATTAGCCAGTGGCACTAAAGAGCTGAAATCCCTAAAATGAATTCAAATGGGTTACATTTATGTACAAGGGACTGAGTTCAACTGTCAAAATGAAAGAAAAGAAAGAGAGAGAAAAAAATATTTTAATTTATAACTATCTTGCCTATTCAGATGGTAACCATGTGGACATCTATAAAAATTAATTTACATGGGAACTCAATTATAAAACTCTTTTCAAACTCTTATTCAGAGTGGGAAAGTGAGTTCTGTGATCAGGAACAGAGATACATCCCTCCCGGATGCACTCAACCAATTTTTCACAGTTTGACATGCCGAATGACACACCTGCACAAAAACTGCCCATTTCTCCCAACGACCAGGTGCTCTGTCTGTCTCCAGTCGATGTAAGGAATATCTTATCTAAGATTAACCCACACAAGGCAGCGGGTCCTGGCGACATACCTGGTCATGTACTGAGAGACTGTGCTGAACAGCTGACAGATGTCCTAACAGATATCTTCAACACCTCGCTGAGCCAGGAAGACCAATCGCCTGTGTCCTGTCTAAACGACTACCATCCCATTGACTCCAATAATGATGAAGTACTTTGAGAGGTAATTCATGCACATCGTCAAAACCAGCCTCCCCAACACACTCGATCCACTCCAGTTTGCAAACAGTCCAAACCGCTCTACAGACGATGCAATTTCCTCCACCCTCCATCTGGCTCTTACCCACTTAGAGAATACAGACTCTTATGTTAGAATGCTGTTCATCGACTTCAGGTCAGCATTCAACACAATAATACCACAACAGCTCATTAACAAACTAAACCTGCTGGGCCTTAACAGTTCCCTCTGTAATTGAATCCTGGACTTTCTAACTGGAAGACCTCAGTCAGTCCGTGTCGACCACAACACCTCGAGCACTACCACACTGAGCACAGGTGACCCACAAGGCTGTGTGCTCAGTCCACTACTCTTTACCCTGCTGACCCACAACTGCACTGCCAAGTTCAGCTCCAACCACATCATCAAGTCTGTGGATGACACAACTGTGGTAGGTCTTATCAGCAACAGCAATGAAACACACTATAGAGAGGAAGTGGCACAGCTGGCTGAATAGTGTGGCACTAACAACCTGTCCCTCAATGTGGGGAAGACAAAGGAGATTGTGATGGACTTCAGGAGAAACTCTGTTGACCACCCCCCATTGACCATTGACAGCTCGACCATGGAGAGCGTGCTGCATCACTGTCTGGTACAGGGAACTGTAGTGCAGTAGACTGCAAGACCCTCCGGTGGACAGTGAACACAGCTGCAAAGATCAACGGTGCCCCTCTCACCTCCAACCTGCATTTTCCTCACATGATGCTCCAGCAAAGCAAACACTATCATGAAAGACCCCCACACATGCCTCCCACAGTCTATTCCAGCTCGTACCATCAGGTAACGGAGCATCAGATCCCGCTCCAGCAGACTGCTCAACAGCTTTTCCCTCCAGGATGTGACGGCCCTGAACTCAAATCACCTCACCCTCCTCTGAAACCCCACACAAACCTCCTACCTCCTGAAACAATCTCACCTCTTCCACCCCCCAAACATTCCACATCACAGAAAAACTGTCTGAAATGTGTTATTTTATTTAATTTTTTTGTGCAATTATCCCCTATATGCACTAGAAATTTTTCATGCACACTTGTATGTACATAATCCCACAAAAGACTCAGTAAGATGTGTGCTTACATGCTCTACTAATTATATATATATATATATATATATATATATATATATATTTATTTTTTTTTATTTTTTTGATGACTCCCCTCATCCCCTGAGGTAACAACAACTATATTGAAGGGGTTTTATATACAGCAGTATAAGGTCTTGGGTGACGGGATGGAGGGCTTATGATATTACATATAAGACTTCGTAGCCTATAACAAAAGATAATGAATTTCAAACCTTAACTAAACACATTTTTATTCAAAGATCAACCATCTGTCATTACTCTTTAGTCTTCCACAAGAAACAACAACATTAAAATCATGAACTCAAATGTCATTGTAAAAAAAAAAAAAAAAGAAAGACTTTTGTAACAGTGCGTAAATCAGACCTTTTTGTAATGCTAACACTAATAAGCTTAAACGAAAATAACGAAATAATTGTGTAGCGGAGTATTTTTTGTACCCAATGCCGTGAACTGTCAATCACTCCTGTATGCGTGCGTCACTGTCCTCCTCGCAGCTGCAGCAACTTGTGCACTCTTCTTCAATCTTTAAAACAAAAAGGTCCTATTGTCTTTGTGCATTTAGATTAATTAGATAAATGAATATCTAAATTTGTGCCTAGCCGCCTACAGTATTTTTTTAGAACTTAGAAAAAAGATGCTGCAGCCGGCGGGGGCTGGTTGCAGGACGACTCAACCTCCGCAGACAGTTTTTAATGTTTATCAGGCAATAAATACTCAAGATTTTGCTTTAGTATAATTTTCGGGACAATTAGGGCCAGATTCGGGATTCGGGACAACAGTTTAGATTTCGTCTCTGTCCCGAATTTTTCGGGAAGTCTGGTCACCCTACCTGAAAGAACTACTGCATTACTTCATTAGCTTGCATCTGACTTGCAGCGATAAGATTTAGGCTTGGTGGGGTGTCAGCCAGCGAGTTATCTGATTCTGACCATGTTGTATTAGTACTCGGAGTTTGAAGCCAGGAGAGCATATTAAGTGATGTTCACTGTATTCAAATTTTTACTGAGTCGAGCGTGCGCGTATCACACAGCGGCAAAATGCACGCATGCGCTTTTCACTTGTATAACTCAAGGTTGTATGGGTAATGTAGTCTCTGCTCTGGGTGAGACTAATTAGGAAGTTTGCATTGCATTGACTAGCTCACCTCTCCACCTTATCTGACAAGTCTTTTCGAGTTTGAGACATTCTTTCATCAAGTGACGGCACCATAAGCTTTAACCTATGCAGTCTGAGCCGGAAAGGCAATTGATTAGTTCATCTATCGAGTCAGTGGGTTTGAGTCGTTCCTTCATCATGTGACAGCCACATAAGCTTTTAACCATAGACTGTATAAAAGGAGTTACCCTGGCAACAAATCTGTGTGTATGTATATATATATATATATTCTTCTGTCACATGACGTGACAGCACTGGATAGAGAAATTCATTTACAAGCTTCCTTACAAATGGATGTATAGTTATTATTATTTATTTATTTTTATTATTTTATTATTATTATCTTTATCATCATCATTATCATCATTATTAGAATTATTATTTACTCTTGTCAGAGGTGCTGCATTTCTTTCTTCAAATTGTAGCTTTTTAGTTCTTGCAGTATATAAATGTGTGAATTTCTTTCATGATGGTTATTTTCCATACACTGAATGTTGTAACAAAGGTAATAAGGAGTTGGCTACTATTATTATTATTATTATGTCTCTGTCCAACTCATATGTTAAGACTGCATAGGTTAAAGCTTATGGGTCTGTCAAGTGATGAACAAACGAATCAAAAAACCCAAAGACTCAATAGATGAACAAATCAATTCTCTTTCCGGCTCAATACTGCATTGGTTATGATTATTGGTGCATTGACTGAAATGGGTTTTTAGTTGGGGAATTAGTTTTTATGGGAAGCTGTAGGGAGGTGGTTGCCATTTATTTTGATTATTATGGTAATCTTTTGTATTTTGTTTTCTTTTTATTTTGTAGGTTAGTAAGGTTTGTTTTTGGGAGTTAGTAGGTTTTGTTTGTTATGTTGGCCTGGACCCCTCCTGAAGTTATATTTGCATCCTTGTGTTTAATAAATTCTATTCTGTTTTCACATTACTTGCGCTGTTGTGTGAGTCAGTAGAAGGGAAAAACTCCCCCCATTTTTCCACCATTTTCTTTATTACTCCCTCCAATCCCCTAGACTGGGGAGGTATGTAATTAATTGGGTAGGAAAGTAGGAAAACTAATTCCTACTACTAATTCCAATACAGAACCTATAGAATTTTGCGCATGCACGTTTGAAAGAATCACTCCCCAAGACGACTCATTCTTCCCGAGTCAAATTAAAGGTTAATTCGAAATGAACACTGCTCTGATTAAGAGAGTCTAAATATGCTTTCCATTGGGGAAAATGAAGTCCGGCTTCACGTTACTCGTTTTTATGTTACACCAATCACTTGCAGAGCAAACACAGTCTTCTCCAGAGACACAATACTGCAGAACGGATCATAAGCGCGAGTTAGTGCACACCACAAAACTTATCTAACCCATTTGAATTCCACACAGAATGCTATATTTTAAAGCAATATGGGTGATATTAAGAGGTAAAATTACTCTATATTAAACAGACTATGTATTATTAGAAACAGCACTGATGAGTAGAAGGACCGATTCGCCCAAAGGTCAGCACAAGGCAATTACACTGACTGGTTTATATTTAATGTGTATATATCAACTAATAGCCTCTATTTGAATAAGAATGCTAATATAATTATGTTAATGAATAAAAAAGTAATTTCACATTAAAGGGTGACAAAAAAAAGTGTTTTTCATATGATCAGGAATAAAACAGGCCCTCATAAAAGCCAAATCCAGAGTTCAAATGATTTTAATTTCTAACACTACAGTATGTATGTACAGTGTATATACATATATTTATGCCACTCATCCACTGATCTGCCCACTTCTGACTGTACCTCCAATCCTGCACAATAAAGATAAAACCAGCAAAACTCCAAACTCAGCATAAAGGCTTTTGACAAAGTAATTGGTTGTGACAAGGGCTTGTGACAGTTGATCAAACCTCAGGCTGTGAGAGAAGACTAGCAGGAGACCTGAGAAATACAGATTAGTAGAGATGGTGCCTTTGTTGAATAAAGCAGCTTTAGAAGAGCTGAAGTGACCTGAATGAGTAGATTGAAAGTCATGGGCTTTGTCAGTATGGGATCCAACCTTTAATTACACCTTTGTGCACCTGCTAAGTCCAGCAGCACGGGTCTATGGCCTCCATAATGAAACAAGGACCTCTATTGTGAGCTGCTCGCACTCATACTGTCACCCGTCTGTTTCTGTGCATGCGGTCACCTGGATTCTAAGAGGTCGTAGGTTAAAGTTTGTTTTCTTTTCAGTTTTCTATGGAATGGGTTGGCAGATTTTAATGACTCCTTGGACCCCTCACCTGCACGGGACCCCTATTTATAAAGTTATTTAAAACTGAAATGGTCTAACTCCATTTAAAAATAAATTACATATATATGACCTTGGACCACAAAACCAGTCTTAAGTCGCTGGTGTATATTTTTTGCAATAGCCAAAAAAAGCATTGTATGGGTCAAATAATTTTTCTTTTATGCCAAAAATCATTAGGACATTAAGTAAAGATCATGTTCCTTGAAGATTTTTTGTCCATTTCCTACTGTAAATATATCAAAACATAATTTTTGATTAGTAATATACATTGCTAAGAATTCATTTGGACAACTTCAAAGGCAATTTTTGTCAGTATTTAGATTTTTTTGCACCCTCATATTCCAGATTTTCAAATAGTTGTATCTCAACCAAATATTGTCAGATCCCAATAAACCATACGTCAATGGAAAGCTTAATTATTCAGCTTTACAAATCTCAATTTCGAAAAATTTATACTTAAGAGTCTCACACACACACACACACACACACACATATATATATATATATGTGTGTGTGTGTGTGTGTGTGTGTGTGTGTGTGTGTGTGCGTGCGCGCGCGTGCGTGTGTGTGTGAGAGAGACTCTGGTCTTAAGTATAAATTTTTTTAATTTTTATTTGTACAGCTGAATAATTAAGCTTTCCATTGACGTATGGAAAAAGTTATACAGATAATGGCCAAGAAAGTATCTTCAAAATATATATTGAATTAAGACAAAATGAGACATTAACGCCTTTAATGAGGTATGTCCAGGCCAACATTTAGAAAACCTAAACTAATATGCTATAATTCAGCTAATATTAGATAGAGGATGTTCAAACAAACAGATCAATGTTTTGAACCACATTTACAGTATAATCAGTTACTCTGTTTTACATCTAGCGTATATACATAAAACTGGATAAGATAAATGTTAACACACATACACACACTTCATCTTTATAATGAGAGAAAAGAACAGATCAGTGCGCTGCAGAAAACCACAGATTGCTAGAAGGTTCCTCTCAGGACATTAAGCCCAAGAAGAGCATTTGGATGAAAGCTGATAAGACTTCCTGCATAATTGAACCAACAATACGAGTCCCAATAAAGACAACGCCAAAGAGAGCTAATGCGTCTGTCATCTTCAGCCAATTTCCTGCTGCATGCGATGGAAACCACATAAACACTTTCTGAGAAGAACATGTTTTTCCTGTGTAAGTCTGTGATGAATAGATACTTTCTTGGCCATGCAGTGCTCACTCATTGGCTGCTGGAAATACATCTCTAATCGCTCTGATGGTCTCCAAACACACTCTCTGATGTCTTACAGAAATTATCTGTATATCTTCTAAGACTGGAAGTACTTCACATCATTTGTTTCCTCCTCAAACAAGACAACAGCAAACAAGCATGTTCACATCCTAGGATTTCCAATGGGAGACTCAGACAGATGTTTCTCCTAAAGCTCCTCTGGAGAAATAAAGTGCAGAAACAAATAGCACATGTCGAGGAAATAAAAAAAGAAGAGAGGGAGTAAAAAAAAAAAAGCAAACATTTTTATGACTTGGGACTTTTTTTTTTAATTTAGTATATAATTTATATAAAATAATGTACAGAAAAATATATATAAAAATAAACTTAACATGTCTCAACTTTAAACAAATGAAGTACTAACACTAAAACTGTGAAACTAAACAAACTAAAAAGTGATCCTGTAGCTCAAGTGGTAAAGCATTGCCTTAGCAAGTACAATGTTGGGGGTTCGAATCCCAGAGAACACATGATAGGAGAAAATTGTTAGCCTGAATGTAATGTAAATCGCTTTGGATAAATGCATAAATTTAATTAAATGTTTTAATTTAAAACTGTAATGACAATATATTGACATTTAAAAACAAATACAAAAAAGCCCAACATAATTACTAAAACTTCAAAAAAAAATAAAAAATAATATATATATATATATATATATATATATATATATATATATATATATATATATATATATATATATATATATAATTAAATATTAATATTAATAAAAACTATAACAGTATATAAATAATAATAATAATAAATAAATAAAAAATATCTGATGGCAGACATTGGATTCTTGCCAAATTTGCCAACAGGAACGACAAGTGACATATAATGTCTCTTAAAAATCTCTGTTATTACTCTTATAGCAATGGGATTATTTGGAGAGCAAATTAAGAAATGTTTGAGGTCATATTTGACCTTTTGGCATAACGGAGCACAGTTTGAGATATTTGAGATATTTTCTGAAACTCGTGTGAGAATCAGTAAAGTTAAGGAAACTGCTGTCCAGGAGAAACTGCTGAGTTCCCATGTGTGATTTCATGTCCTACAATAAGAATGAGTGTGCTTATGCTCACTTCAGAAGGTCATCGGATGTTGACCTGGACAGATGGCCACTCTTGATCATCACAGGCCGTTTTCTGAACTCAAGAAATTGGACGATTCTTGTGTTGAATGGACAGAGCCCAGACTCCCTTATGGTATTTCATCCAAAATCTAGTTGGATTACCTCCTGCAGGTCCTTTAGTAAATATTTAATCTGCTCGCTGTTGGATATTAATCTGGAACCACAGGTGTTTTGCAAGTAAAGAGTTTTGCAGATTTTTTGCTTAGTTAACACTGATAGTACTTCAGTGCTAATGTATTTCTTGGCTTGTGAGGGCAGCGGTTCATCATTCGGTTTAACTGCTGCTGATGATAAACTGTTTGCTGCGTGAGCAATGACCAATGGCTACACATCTTACTTTTCAACAAACAAAAGAAGATATTTTGGACTGGAACTGATAAGCTATCGGTACTCCATAATAGTAATTAATATGATTCATGCACTATATTCAGAGTCTTCTGGAATTACATGAAAGCTTTATTTGGGGAACAGAATGAAATTTTTTATCATTGTTATTCACCAAATATTTTACCCTCTACATGAATCTCACCAAGTCAAATGTGTTGTCAATAATGAGAGCAGAAACCAATGACTTTTGACATTATAAAGTGATCATATGGCTTCAGAAGATTCACAATTCACTGAAGATTCACAGAAATTTCACACATTTGTGAACGCCGCTACATAGCAAATTTAAATCCACTCAGATTGCCTTAGTAATATATATATATATATATATATATATATATATATATATATATATATATATATATATATATATATATATATATATAATAAAAAGTCCAGGTGATGATGAGTCCAGGAAAATATTGTTCAAAATGCTTCTTTACACCAGAGTTAAACATTCTGTGATAATAATGTCGAAATAGTTTCTTTTTTTTAATCAAAAGAGAACATTTATTTACTAATATCATCCCTATATCATCTGTTTTTCTATCAAAACTTCAGCAATGACCTTTTCAAATGAAATAAAACCATTTCATAAGTATCTGTGAACCTTTGAAAAAGTACCCTCAAATTTACAACCTCAAAGAATGAAACTACAAAGAATGAAAACATCAAGTGAAAATGCTGACTCTGAAGAAGGAGTATGTAGAAGTTTGACGTAAGATATATTGTGTATGTGACTTTAATTAATTTTGCCTCAATCGTTGACCTGGGCCGGCAGCACCTGTGGATTAAATTGAGCTAAGAAAGATTTAGATAATTTGACATTAGACAGCAGACACTTTTATATAGGGTCAATTTGAGAGGTTGTCCCTCTGGAGCGACATGAGGTTAAGCATTTGACGCAATGCACAGCAGCGATAAAGTCAGATTATGATCTTGGGATCTTTCAGGCGTTTGGCTCAATCCTGCTTCTCACCTGAGATCAAACCTCCGACCTTTGGGAATGCAGCTTAGATCACGAGTTTAATACACAGAAGGGTTACTGCCACCCAGAGGTGTAAAACACACAAACATGCATGTCCACAACACTTTTTGTCCACCCTTATCCTTGCAGGTCTCTTTTTCATACTATAATTTTTGGCTCTGAACTTGCATCATCAGTGTAAGCACTATTATGAGTGAGTCTTGAGACTTGCTTTAGCTTAAAACTAACCAATTTTAACTGGTATAAAAGTAATTAATGAAATAAAATGCATAGCATTCTTTGCATGCTCCAGAAATTTTGTATTTTCACTGTTGCATTTCTCTGAGCAGCTTGCATCTAAATTTTCAGCATTTATTTATTTTGAATCTCTTTCGCTAAGATGACAATGTAGGCCTACCACATTTCCAAACATACATTTTTATTTTTGTAATACCTAAAAAACAAAAACAAAAAAAAAATGTTCCATAAATACAATTCAGAACAGTTTTTTTATTATTTTGCTCAGATACATGGAGATATTATGTATAAATACTTTTTGCTAGGTTCCTTGCATGACCTCAAAATGTTTTTACCATAGAATTCACAGTTTAACGGGGATCGAATGTCATGGAATTTGTCAAAATTTGAATTCATCAAAAGAAAGTCATTACAATTAAATAAAATCACCATGTACATGTAAATATAAAGCAACAAACGTCAATTTAAATATGAATCCTGCATGTTCTGCGTGTCTCTGTTGATGAATGGCGCTCGTGGTGATTTCAGCGTCTGTCGTATCACTAAATGAGGACGGAAAAACATAAACAACATCTCCTAAACTGCTCTGAGAATCACTTCATAAGCATTTTAGCATTTTATTTGAGTAAAACTAGCGTCATATCACGTACACAGAACTGTAAATGTATTTGCCGCAACCCGTCAAAATAAAAGTCAGGTACTTTTTTTTATTTTCTGTAGAATGTACCGTACTTGGCCTACTACTACTTCTACTACTACTAAAATGAAACAAAAAAATATTTTTTAAGGATTAATCAAACATTTCTTCCATGTTTTCATTGTAATAGTAAATCCCCTTTGTTTGCCAAAAAGATCAATTTTACTTCATTTTCAATAATTAATATAGCCTAAATGATAAATTAATATTTTATGCCTTAATTTGATAACCAGAAAAATATAAATAAACAAAACATAATTTCTGAGGGAAAACAATTCATAAGGCTACTTTAAGAAGAAAAAAAAAAACATTCATAGGGCCCTAAACGTGTAATTAGTGTTACATTTTTAATAAATTGATGTGAAAATGTATACGTTTCATGATTTTAATCAATTAGACATGCTTTTTAGTTTATAAAATTTATTTTAACTATTAAAAAGGAGTTAATTTTAATAATAAAAAAATCAATACAGAACAATTAAAATGGGGGGGGGGGGGGTCGATTTCATAGGCCCCTAACTATACTATAAGTGGAAATCAGTTTACTAAATAATCAACATGAATGACTGTTTCACATCCACTTTAAAGGGATATTTGTTTTTGTATTTATTTTTATTTATACTATTTATAATTTTTGTGAAACTACTTGCCTGCAGTTGAGTTTGTGGTAAAACTTGCAATGTTTACATGTTGTTAATTAAACATAACATTTATTAAATAACATAACATTTATTAAAATAGATGTTTAATTTCATAAAGTACAAAAATATTTCAAAATGAACCTACATTTTGTGCATTTTGTGTTTTTCAGTTTAACAAAAGACTATTTCCCCTATATATTTCATCATTGAGGGTTTCTTTTTAAAAACAGTCTAAAAATATCGTCTCGTTTCGTTCTCGTGAACCCAGCCTCGTGTCTCGTCTCGTCTCATGGAATGAGTGTCTCGTCACACCCCTAGTACATGATTTAAAGACAAGTAAAATGTAATGTTTGCATCACATAACCACTTCCATGTGTATGGCGTTATGGTGTTGTAAATTTGCCCGGTAGCTCACCTGGTGTAAAATGTTCACCTACAGTAAAATGGCATGATTGTTTCCGTAAATGCTTTTATCTCATGCTTGCTCATGTTGAGATGATGTCATCTAAGGCAATTTGTGAGATTTCTCCCTCCTAGTATATTCATCATGAAGGACAATATATGATAAAGAATAAAAAAAAATAAAAAAATAAAAAACTCTGTTAAAAGCTATGAATATACTCACATTTTTAATGACTCAGTCTAAGGAATATTAAATATGTAGAAAATGAACTGTAGTCAGCAGGATAGTGCTGGACAATCAAGCGCTCAGTGTCAGGAGATGGACATGAATGTTGGTTTCAGTGTCAAATTTGATAAGATGATTGGAGAGAAGCTTTATTCTGGCTTCGGATAATTGCACAGATTAGTCACTGGAACTCATTCATTATGAATCTGTGTTAATTATGTGTGTTTGTCCTGTCTGCTTTGTGTGAACAAATGTTTTTATCTGATTATTCATCGAGTACTCTATGTGATGAATCTCAGCAGCTGAAGTCCTGACATTTAATGTTTTATACATACAATCTCCATACAATGTGGATAGATAGAGAAATCAGAGTTCTCTGAAACAGTATTTCGATGATTTTCCACAAGTGCAACTGAGAGTCACAATAACAAGATGGAAATGTGTGGGCATGATTTGCCCAAGATGTGAAACATCCACAGTGAGGTCACATGTTAATTGGCTGTGAAGAATAAAGTATAATAACATTAATGATTATGTGAAACACAGAGGTTATAAGCCAAAGCATATGTTTCTAAAGTTAAAACATTGTTCTAGTAGGTTTCAACATGCCTATAGAAAAATAAACGAATTTTTGAAAGCTTTCTTGTTAAAAAAAAATAAATAATAATAAAATAATAATAATAATAATAAATGGGACCAGTGGAGTGTGTAGATTGTGTCCCTATCGCTCAAGTGGTAGAGCATTATGTTAACCAGCGCAAGCTTGGGGGTTTCGATCCCCCGGGAACACATGATAGGTAAAAGTTGATAGCCTGAAGTCGCTTTGGATAAATGCGTCTGCTAAATGCATACATTTAGATAACATTCTTTTGGCTAGTTCTGGTTAGTTTTGTGCATAATAGGACATCAGTGCAATACTTAATGTATACTGTGCAGCATTAAATGACCAAGACATGCATTAGAACGTGATGTCCAATTTGCAGACGAGTAATATTTTGCACTTTGTTGGTAAATTGTAGGTAAATTGTTTAGCTTTTAATTTTATTTAAATATCTTGGCAGTTAGATCAAAGAAGTCAAGAAAGAGACACTAAAAACCATTTTGCCTGGTATAATTTCTTCATACTTTTTAATTTTATTTAAACTGTATATAAACAATGTTATCATTTTTTTTTTCTCATTGCTTGTTTTGTTTGTAGTTCTTTGTGAATATTGTATGTAAATTAATTCATGCTAATAAAAGTTTTTATATTTTAAACACAATATAAGGAATACTGCAAACAATGAACGAGTATTATGCCATTCTACACTTTTCAGTATTGTCATGAGTTGCTTTTTTACTTTCGTACTTTAAAAACTGAAGGCCAAATAATGAAAGCAAGTCAACCCTTAAGAGAGAAGAATTACAAATGAGATCGCTTTAATATTTCTGTTTCTTCTTTACAGAAATGCAATCAGATGAAGACATAAGTTTTCTAGTTTTCAGCAGACCCTGAATATTTATGCTCTAGAACTTCAGAAGAGATTTCAACAATGTCTCCAACAGTATTGACAAATCAAAGTTCACACTAAGTCCACACGTTCCCTACAGTTTTTTTTTGTTTCAAGATCAGAGACACTAACATGCTCCTGTTGGCCTTTTCTTGCGACATAAAAGAAGGGAAAATGTGGATTTGAATTCCCACGGTATTCTAGCTTCATCAGTGAGATCACCGAGAGCCATCCTCCAGATGGGTCTGCCAGCTGTGCTATTGATAATTTGTGTCCATTATCATTTTCTTTCCATGTAACCAAATCCTTTGAGTAAAACATGTGTAAGAGCAGCATGTGCTGTCTCAGGACAATCGTCTGTGCTTTTGAGGTGTTACAGTAGCTCTGCTTGTATGAGGTGTCACGACACATATTGCAATGTTTCCATAACACAATCTGATCTGCAGATGAAACAGATCCGAAGTGAGATGCTTAGTTGCCAAGTGCACCGCTCCAAAAGGAAGAACATCAGAGGAGTCCATTCGAGGAAACTAAACACATATTTCCAGACTTTTTATTCGGTATTGTCTATGGCTGAAGGTCATCTTTAACACAGAGCTTCACAGCATAAACAAAACTGACCTTAGCATTGTTTTTTTATCAGCATGTAGCCATTTCTTGTTGACTACAGCTTTAATCAGACCTAAGAGTCTTCCTCTGTGACCTACCAGAAAATGAAAAAAAATAAGAATAAAGATATCTCTATATGTTTCTTACAGAAGATAAGACATGTACTGGAGGCCATGTACTGAACACCTCCATGTGTTTCTCTTCAGACTGCTACAAATACACATGCCAACATTCGGTATTAGAAACATAACCAAAAATACAACAACAACAACATCATGGTTTTGATTCCCAGGGGAAACAAGTAATGGTAAAATGAACCTTGAATGAGATGTGATCTGCTTTGAATAAAAATGCAGGTCAAGTGCATACATAAAAATATATACTTAATTTAATACAAAAAGTTAGTAAAACTTTACAACAAGGTCCCATTAT
Source organism: Carassius auratus (assembly GCF_003368295.1). Taxonomy (NCBI): domain Eukaryota; kingdom Metazoa; phylum Chordata; class Actinopteri; order Cypriniformes; family Cyprinidae; genus Carassius; species Carassius auratus. Next base: position 20,011,145 of record NC_039243.1, on the reverse strand, counting down.
TTAATGTAAGTAAATGCAATCAATATAATAAGCAACACATTTGTTACAATGTTTATTAATCCTTCTTAATATTAGTTCTTACAAAACCAACTGTTCTAGTTCATGTTATGTCAGGTCCATTAAATAATATTAACAGATACTGCTTTTGATTAAAATAATGTATTCATTAATTAAGATTAATAATGTTTTAAAAGCATTTTTCATGGTATTAGAACCAGTGTTGGGGGTAACGTATTACAAGTAACACGAGTTAAGCAATCAGATTACTTTTTAAGTAACTAGTAAAGTAACACATTACTTTTTAATTTACAAGAGAATATCTTAGCTACTTTTTCTCATTTATTGATTGACAAGTCTTCTGTCCCCATATTGGGAGAAATCTGAAGTAAGCGTTGTGTGCGCTGGGTGAACATGATGTTACTGTAATTCTAGACTAAATGTGAATGTGCATTAATTCATCCAACTCGCAAAAAACAATATATAGTGAATGTGAGCTATGTGCTGATTTTAAATCATAATTTTGACAGCTTCTGAAATGGGTAGTACTGTTGATACAGTGGAGCACACAGCAGTATAAATAGAAAACTCGGATGAAAGAATTTTTGCATGGATGGAGCAAGAACAATGTAAGTGTCTTAAATATGCACACAGTTCAGTTGAATGATAAAAATTGTGCTCTAACAGTTAAGTTAAACTAAATGTGTGAAGCCAAAATATCCTCAACATTAACAACATTGAAATAAAAGCGCATGGATTTTTACATGCATCTAGCTGATAGATCAACCATGATTCAGCTGTCAATCAAACACATTTTAAATAACTTTTTCTGTGTGCTGCTTTGGATGTGTGAACACATGGGCGAAGAAACGAGACGATTTATTCATATCCAAAAAAAGACGATGTGAACATGTTTCATTCATACTCCAAGCCTGGGGGTGCTCTCGCACAAAGTCTTAAATGGCCTAGGAGTGTCACGGCCAGCTCACAAGCTGCAACAAAGGAGACAACACGTTGGATCATGATAAGAAAAAGGAATAACATTAAAGTAAGATTGAATTAGAAAAGAACAGGACGAAAACAGCACAAAAAAGGAAAGCAAGCAGATCGCAACTGAAGGGAACTGCTTAAATCTGCCAGCATCAGCTCCAACACAGATGTAATTCCTCAGCCATCACTCACCCTAACTCCATTCTGCAGAACAAATAAAGGACAAAACAAGCAACCAATATATATGACCCATACGGAGTTCATAACACTGCCACCACCCCCCCATAGAAAAGGATCTCCATTTATGAAACACAACCTAACCCTTAACCCCCACATACTGGAGAGCACCCACCATTATGTCATACTCCCAGTTCCCTGTAAAAGCAATTTAAGAGAATCAGAGTAAAACATGGACAAATCAATAGCTAAGAGGAGTAAGGAGCTCTAGACAATGCGTCAGCCACCACATTGTCAGTACCTTTGATGTGTCGGATATCAAGGGCATACGATTGCAGAAAGAGGGACCAACGGGTCAATCACTGGTTTGTGCACCTTAAAGAGTGTAAATAAATGAGTGGATCATGATCTGTATAAATGACCAATGAGTCAGACAGAGATCCAACATACACCTAAAAAATTTGCAAGGCCCAAATCAAAGCTTTTGCTTTCAGCAAATCAGTAAGTGGGGCTACTACAGTAGAAACATTCCTACAAAATCCCCTATAGTAACCCACAACCCCCCACCAAAAAAAAATGCATCAACTACTTCTTCGTAGAAGGAAATCAATCGATGGCCTCAACCTTAGCCCGGACTGGCCACACATAGCTCTGTCCAATGACCTTACCAAAGTAAGTCATGGTGGCTTTGGCAAACTCACATTTGGTCATGTTTACGGTCAGACCAGCCTCTCCAAAACAAGCAAACAGGTCTGCAATATGACTCAAGTGTTGGTCCCATGAATCAGTGATAACCACCACCACATCATCTAAAACCACGACTCCCTCCAACCCCAAAACAACACTATTCATAAGTTGCTGAAAGGTTGCGGGTGCATTTCTGAGGTCAAAACTCATAACATAAGAAAATAACCCCTCAGATGTAATAAAGGCAAAAATCTCTTGAGCTTTTTTGGTCAACGGACCTCAGCATCCCCAACATCAATACTGTGCTCCAACCAGTGCCTGTATGAAGGTTCATCACTAAATCCAGAGAAATTATGGTTAATATGAGCAACCAAGTCCGCATATTCACTCTCTGACAAATGGACAAACATTTTATGCCAATGTTAAGGGTCCCAAAATGTTTAAGATGTCCCAACAGTACCGTATCCTCTGGAAAAGAAACTCCTTCATCAATGTCCTCCTCCAAAAGGAACAGGTGAAGTAATCTTAAATATCATTACAGGTTTCACCTCCATCTTGGCATCTAAAGCTTTGTGAGAATGGCAGTAATACAGCTTCGACAAATTAATATGAGACAACTGTGTTGACTTCCTTCTATCTGGGGTGGCAATCAGATGGTTTAAATCAGTAACTTGTTTTACCACCATAAAATTACCTGTATACCAACAGAGCCAGCACTTGATTGCCAAGATATACGGTCATTCATTAGTTAATTGATCATAAAGTGACTTCATATGCCTCTGTATGAAGCAGGTTAGATGGCAAAAGAACAGATGTGTTCTTAATCTACACAAGTTATTTGCGGAACATGCTAATGAAATATTTTTCTTGCCACCATCACTTTTGTCTGAAGTGGGAAGGGGAGTTCTCTTACAAATATAAACAAAGATTTTAGAAACCAACCCTTTTTGACCTTGCAGTGAAAGCAAAGTATGGGAACCCATTCTTGACAATTGTCCTCTGCATTTAACCTTTCCAAGTGGTTAGTAGTAGTTAACACACCCAGAGCAGTTGGCAACCAGTTGCTGTGGTGCCTAGGTAGCAACTGTATGTATTGAAAGTGGAAGAGAGCACGGTTCATTCAATCCCTAACCTACATTCTCTACTGGTATTGAGTATTAAACCTGTAAACTTCAGGTTACAAGTCTGACCACCTTTGCCCAGCTTGCAACTAAATCTTTCCCCATTTAAGCAGATAGTACTAGCATGACTGACAAACTCATTGACTATGACCTACAAGTTGTGGTGGTTGAATCCTAATGGTTAACGAGTCAGACTTCAATCAACATTTATTTATATAGCACATTTAAATTTTGTTGAGCTAGGGCATGGATAGGCAACTTCGGTCCTGGAGGGCCATTGTCCTGCCGAGTTTAGCTCCAACCCTAATTAAACACCTGAACAAGGCAATCAGTGTTTTTGGGATTACTAGATAGGTAAAAGGCAGGTGAGTTTTTATGAGAACTGAAGCTAAACTCTGCAGGATAGTGGCCCTCCAGGACCGGAGTTGCCGATCCCTGAGCTAGGGTGACCATGAGCCATTTTCCCAGGACATGTCCTTGCCAGGATATTTATATTGTCTAAAATATCCAGGTTTTTGGCTGTTTGTGTGGTGCAGATCAATCATTGTATGATGTTCATAGGAACTATAAGAGAGAATCTTATGCACTTAAAAATAAACTTTCTTGGTACCTTGTTATTCAATGATCAGTGCACAGTGACGCTTCAAGTTGAATGAACAAACACCTAACATGTACTTGCATTGCTTTGATTGTTCTCACACACCACAATTGGTTGATTATGTGCCATACCTGCATGTTATTGGTCAAACTACTTAGGAGGTTTTAGGCAATATAAAAATCCTGGCAAGGACGGATCCTGGGATGGTCACCCTAGTTGAGCTGGCTTCTGAAGCAGATTCTGTGGAGAAAATTGCTGGTTATTGAATTGCTTCTGAAGTTGAAACTGCTGGTCAGCTTGCTGGATCATCAGAGCTTGACATTTGGGAGGCAGATTACACCACTGTAGAACAGCACGACCAAAAGCACAAACCATCAACATCAGAACCAAACTGCCAAAATCCAAACCAAAGACCAACTTCCTGCCATTGTTCAGCAGTTGAGCACAAAGTGGAGACACTGCCATTTGGTCTTTTTATACTTATTAAAGTATAATTAAAGTATAATGCTAATTAAAGTTAGTCCCTCCCCCTTCGTTAACCCTCACAATTCTCCAGACTTGCATGAGTTGGAGCCTATGCAACTGAGTGATTCTCATTTGCTGTGTTCAGAATGGCATACTTGCTTACTGCATACTGCTTACTGCCCAGTACACAGTGTATACTGCCTACTATTTTTTAAAGAATAGTGTGTGAAACAGTATTCAATAAGCAACATATATTTCAGAATGTTGTCACATAACAAAACATTAATTCAGCCCAGTTGCTGAGGTTGTTACCTCACAAATAAATCTACAAACCATTCTTTTTACAAAGGCTTGTTAATTAAGGATACATACTGGTAAACAATGCTATATTGCCCAATTGAACTCATTTCATAATTAATGGACTTTACTGAACAGAACAAACAATAATTGTGTAAATAGTAGTTAGGTGGTAGAAATTTATATTTCAGGACTGTAGTACATTATAAAAAGGTATGCAATAACATAGTGTGTTTAAATTATCATACTTAAAAATATTATTAAATTAATGTAACTTTATTGGGACAAAAACCTCCCTACACCTATACTGCTAACCACCTAATAACACTGTATTATTAATGAAAGGTTTAATTTAATTTTACATTTTAAAAATATTTCCTTTATGTTTATTGAAAATAAATGCCTTTCTGAACTGGTATGTGGTGGGAAAAGGAAAAGCCTAGAACAAGATTAGGTAAAAGGCTGCCTCAAACTCTGGTCGTTCTTGTCAAAATCAATCATCATACGTCTTTTATCTGCTGCGCTACTGATATTGCAGATGAATGGGCATTTTCTGCTGTTTATTGCAGCCAGTAATTGGTTGGCTGAGTAGTTGCAAACAGTCTCTATGTTATTTATATATTATATTTCTTCATTATTTTTATTATTAAATATCTTTGAAGTAAACTGTACTGTATAAAGCACTATAGAGATAAAGGTGAAGTCTTTTGACTTGACTGGAAACGTGCTGTAGAGATTAAAGTACAATTTATGTCTTACTTACGATAGTGTTCTTAGATACACAGCGATAGTTTGTAGTTTACAGTAACATGTATGTATAAAAGTGTTACATTTATAATTTCTATTCCCCGCCTCCAGTTCACTCATGTGTTTGAAGATGAAAGATTACATAGAGCGCATTGCGTTCTGGGAAACAGTATCCCATTCAGTGTCTTTAGATGTATACATCAAATTTCTGCAAATTTAGCAGATAATCCAGGCATTCCATGCATACAGAACATTATCTTACTATTCACAGTATACATGCAGCATACTGCAATCTAGTAGGAGTTGTGTGGTACTATGCCATTCCGAACACAGCTTCTGTACAGATTTCAGTGTACTTGAATTATATTTAGCAGATTCTGGTATATATAGTAGGTCATCTGGGTATTTCATGCATACAGACAATTTGCATACTATGCACAGCATGCATACTGGATATTGCAGAAATAGTAACACTAGTATGATAGTATGGCATTTCGAACACAGCAATAGATTCAATTGTCCTTGTTACATACATGAAAACACAAACTTGAGTATAATTCAAAATAGCATACTAGTATGAATTTCTGCCATTTTGAATTCAGCCGTGGTTTTATCCTTTATTAGCTAAATCCAATTGTTGACATGTTGTGGCCTAATGGTTAGAGAGTTGGACTTGTAACCCAAAGGTGCTGGCAGGAGTTGTAGGTGGGAGGGAGTGAATGAACAGCGCTCTCTTCCACCCTCAATACTCACGGCTGAAGTGCCCTTGAGCAAGCCACTGAACCCCCAGTTGCTCCCTGGGCGCTGGATCTATAGCTGCCCACTGCTCTGGATGTGTGTTCACAGTGTGTGTTCTCACTGCTGTGTGTGTGCACTTGGATGGGTTAAATGCAGAGCACCAATTGACATAAAGTGACATAAAATTCCTAGACAAGATACAGAGGATATGTAACATTTTTATTTCAATGACATTAATTCACTTCAACATAGTTTGTGTGTTTAAATGTGGTTCAATGCAAAAACCTTCACAACATAAACAAAACTGACCTTGTTGTTTTTTTATCAGCGTCTAGCCAACAGTTTTCATTGACTGCAGCTTTAATCAGACCTAAGGGCCCTCCTCTGTGACTTCCAAGTTGAAAAATAAGAAATAAAAAAAAGATATCTGGTCAATGTTGCTTACACAAAAAACAACAGAGAGACTAACAGGCCAAATAGTAGACTATGTTTTCAGTTGTGATAGATTTTTTTTGTTTTTTTCTCTCTCTTCACAGCTTGCGAACCATTATGAATATAGGTCTTAAATATTTATTTAATTTGCTACAAGAAACATAACCAAATATTTATCAATTACACATAAATATTAAATGCACTGAAAAATGGCACTAGAAAAAAAAAACAAGGCATGGGTTTAAATCCCAGGGAAAGCATGAGTTGGTGAAATATAAAGTTTTAATGCAATGCAAGATGATTTTACTAAAAGCATCAGTCAAAAGCATAAAGGTAAATAAAATAAAAAATAAATAAAAAAGCATGTATAATAAAGCATCATATAAATCTCTAAAAATGTTAACAAATCAGAATATAGCAAAGAAAAAAATGAAGGTAATACAAGAAGCCAATAAAGTGAATTAACTAAAAAAGAAATGCCACTTTTGCATGCAGTATTTAAAATGCAACAGAAAAACAATAAAACCTTCAGTAACCACCTACAGTCCACTTCAGTCTGGTTCTAAATGTGTTAAAATAACACTGCACTGTGAAAACTGAAATTCACTGTCATTATTTTCTGCACAGTGTCACTTCATGCAACATATCTGAAAAAGATTCGAGAACTGAAATATAGGCTAAGACTTAAATGCCTCTGCAAAGCTCTTAGAAAGTTGACAGTCTATACTTTCATTTTATGTAACGGTGAAGTTTAAACATTGCCTAAAACATGAGAAAATAAAATGAATTTTGGCTGAACTTTTCTTTTAAGCAGGTCCTTTCATGCATATTCAATGTTTAATGCATTGCCCGTCGGGATCTGTTAGGGACTTGGACATTTCCCCCAATGCCCTTTAAGAAAAATTGTGCTAATTTAACAGACAAACCACAGCTAAGGAGGCCATCTTGTTTTGACTGCTCTGATCCTCTGTCTGGACAAAAATAGGAGTGAGAGGAGACCTTTCTACTGCTAATTTCTGATCTCCAGTCAAAATATGACACCACACTAACAATGCAAGGTTTTATCGCATTATAGCATGAGCCCTGCACAGAAACCAAACCTGCAGACTGCAAAAATCCCATCAGCATTGTCTCGTTTTACAGTAAAAACATCTAAATAAGCTAAATTCATCTAAGAAGCAAAGTTGCATGAAATATGTCTGTCTAATTTAGTTTCACACTCTGCTATAGTAAATGACTCTTCACCAAGCAAAAGGCTGTCATTTGCATATTTTAGAGCAATGATCCAATCTTTTGATTGCTACAAATACAAAATATGGTGTATGAAACACGGGTCAGACACATGGAAAATGAAGAAATTTCAGGTAAAGATGAATGTAATGAGTATTTCTCATCTTATTAAGACATAAGACAAATGGATTGTTCTGCTCCTGTTGATGAGCCCAAGTCAAGCAGAAAATAACATGTCACAGGGACCCAAAACAGTCAAATTCATGTGCGAACTTATGATATGGACCCAGTCTGAATGCTAATCTCAGGTTAGTTATTTTCAACATCCGTTTTCGTTAAAAGAGCGTCTTGTAAGACCATTTTTTGGTGATGCCATAATTGCTTGAATGTGTCTAATGCACTGTAGACAAACTCCCAGCAACTATTAAAATGAATACTGTCCATTAAATTTGGACTACATATATGGGTTTGATTCTTAAAATGTCCCCTAAACTTGAATTTGCAAATTACAAATAATGAAAAGGTATAAATTATTACTTTATTTAAAAGAAGTCTCTTTTGCTCAGCAAGGTTACATTTATTTGATAAAAAAATACAGTAAAACAGTAATATTGTGAAATTATTATGATTAAAAATAACTGCTTTCTATGTGAATATAGTTAAAATGTAATTTATTCCTGTGATGCAAATCTGAATTATCAGCAATGTTTCTCAAGCAGCATATCAGCATATTAAAATTATTTAAGGAAGATTAAGTGACACTGAAGTCTGTAATGATGTTTGCAGCACAGGAATACATTAGATTATATAATATTTTAACAAGTTATTTAAATTGCAAGTGTGTGTATTTATGTATTTTTTTATCAAATAAATGCAGCATTCGAGTACAGAAGAGATTACAAATATCATAATTATTCAAAACTGTTTAGTTCTCATATTCAAAATAAGAAAAAGGTCACATCAGTTTGATCCTTTCAAACCTTCTCAAGCTGTGCTGCATGTTGACAGAGGGTTTTTAGCATTGCACAGGCTACTGCAACACCAGTGGCATTTTTTAACTGTACACTTGTAAATGCGTGCATGCAAATTGACTACACAGTCTGGAATAAAAATCTTGTCTGAATAAAAATGGTTGTAGTGCAGAGCACTGGAATGACATCTGTTTAACACCAGTCCACAGCCAAAGCTTCCTCTGACTGGCATTTGACAGAAATTAAAAGTAACCATCCGAGAAGTAAACATTCAGAAAAAAATAATTAAGAAATGAATTCTGCCAATCTTTCAGAAGGAACATAATTTATAGCTTATATTATGTAAAAAAAAAAAAAGAAAGAAAGAAAAAAAGAAAAGAAAAAAAAGAAACTTGCCTGAAAGAAAAGAAAAAGCTCAACCATCTATCAAACTGTGCTCAGATTTGCCAAAATACCAAAGTCAGCAATCAAATGTCAAAGATCTTAAAAGAAACTCAAATATTTCTCATTAAAATCATTTGATCTGAGCTGCTCCACATTCATTTCATATACTGTTAATGTATAAAAACTACTGACTCCATTTATCTATTTTTACCTTTTCTAAGAATCTGAGGCAAAGCTTATACCAAAATTAACATCTATTAAGTGCCTGAGCTATGAAAGCGCAACACCTGAGTCATAAAGATCTCACAAAAGGGTGGTGAAAACCTCAAAGCTGTCAGAAAAAGTAAAAAAAAAAAAAAAAAAAGGGGGGGGGGGGGGGTTACACTACCAGGTCTTTGTAAGTAGGCTACACTGTGTGTATTCTGTGCTTTACACCTGTCCTCACTAAATGAAAGAACTCCACACTTCCCTTAATGGAGACATAAAGCTTTCCAAAAGGTGACTGACTCTGTTTTAATGACCAGTATGCATCATCGGTGAAAGTGGCCATGGGCTCACAAAACCTCCTGGCCCAATGATATGTACTGCCACACCATGATATGTATTGCAAAGACTTGCTATTGCATAGTAAATTTTAATTAATGTTCAGGGCGATTTGACCAAAACTACTAAAAGTGCCTGACTGAGTGTTAAAGTTGACATGAAACCAAAAGGAACACTCCAGCCAATTTGACACCCTATAGGCAAAATCCCTATTGGCACTCCCCCAGATTATATATATTCTTTTCAGACACCAGTTTCTTGTCACATTTAAATTGGTCGTCTTATTAACAACACTAATTTGTGAAGATTCGCTGCATTGGGGGGAAGTCGTGGCCTAATGGTTAGAGGGTTGGATTCCCAATCGAAGGGTTGTGAGTTCTAGTCTCGGGCCGGACGGAATTGTGGGTGGGGGTAGTGCATGAACAGCTCTCTCTCCACCTTCAATACCATGACTTAGGTGCCCTTGAGCAAGGCATCGAACCCCCAACTGCTCCCCGGGCGCCGCAGCATAAATGGCTGCCCACTGCTCCGGGTGTGTGCTCACACTGTGTGTGTGTGTGTGTTCACTGCTCTGTGTGTGTGCACTTCGGATGGGTTAAATGCAGAGCACAAATTCTGAGTATGGGTCACCATACTTGGCTGAATGTCACTTCACTTTCACTTTCACTTTCATTGTGAGTTCCACAAATCTAAATGCATTATTTGTAAATTGACTGTTAAGATAAAGATTTTGCACAATTTATTAGCTGTCATTGTGTTCAAACTAGATGCCTGTATAGCCCTAGTAGCTAAGACATTGAACATAATTTGCACATACATCACACATAAATGAATTGTATTACATTTGGATTTAGATACATGTTTAGATATTATCAATGGCTACTTTTTGTATTTATCTGGTTTTAGTTCAGTTGTTTTGTTGTTGTTGCTAGAAACATTGACTTAAAGTGTCAGTTATTGCAATATTATTTCAGTCAACTCTATAAAAACGTCTCTAGGTTACGTATGTAACCCTAGTTCCTCGAGGGAACGAGATGCTGCATCAATGCGCTTTGGGGAACGCGCCCAGCGTGCGCGACTCTGAATATCGTGTGAAATCAGACCAATGGAAGAGCGTGACGTCACCGGCAGAGTGACGTAATCGACCAGGAGGCTATAAAAGCACGTGCCACGCAGCTGGCGTCAGCTTTGAGTACCAGCAAGCTCCGGCAGGGGTGCCGGGGGTATGGCTCCGAGACGCAGCGTCTCGTTCCCTCGAGGAACTAGGGTTACATACGTAACCTAGAGACGTTCCTCTTCAGGAACTCGAGCTGCGTCAATGCACTTTGGGGAACGAGTACCAACGCCGCCAGACTACAAAACCCCTGCCTAGTGTGTATCCGAAGAGCACAGCTTAGGTCAGGAGGACTGAAGCGCCTGGAGTGACTGGCATGTCTAGGCCATAGAATTTGACAAACGTGGAGGGCGTGGACCATCCCGCAGCATTGCAGATGTCCAGCATGGATACACCTGCTAAGAAGGCCTTGGAGGCCGCCATACCCCGAGTAGAGTGAACCTTGGCTCCCGACAGCGGGGGACGACCAGAGGACTCATAGGAAGCGTTGATAGCCTCGACTATCCAACGACTAATAGTCTGCTTAGAAGCAGACTATCTTTCTCCACAGGGCAGCTCTGTGGACGTATGCGTCCAGCGCTCGAACTGGACACATACAATTTAGCTTCACCTGGTCGGGCTCCCGAAAGGGAGGAGGACAGAAGGCCTGCAGCACTACAGGTTGTGGTGTAACAGAGGGAACCTTAGGAACATATCCCGCTCGAGGGTATATGAACGCCTTAGTCATGCCTGGTGCAAACTCAAGATAAGTAGGGGCCACAGAGAGGGCCTGAAGGTCTCCTACTCTCCGCAGAGAGGTGATAGCCAACAGAAAGGAGGTTTTAAGTGTGAGATGTCTGTCTGAGATATCTTGAATAGGTTCAAATGGGGGTTTGCACATTGCCTCTAACACCACAACCAAGTCCCACGGGGGAATACGGGACCGTACTGGAGGTTTCAGCCTCAGCGCACCGCAGAGGAAACGTGTAACTAGGGGGTGTCTTCCCAAAGACTGGCCATCGAGAAGGGCGTGGTAGGCCGCAATAGCCGCCACGTAGACCTTCAACAACCTCGGTTGAGAGACCGGCTGCTAACAGTTGTGCCCCCTCAGGGGCCACACCCACAGCTTCCACAACTCCGGGCGAGGGTGAATTATCATACCCTGCGCCTGCGAGAGTAGGTCTGTCCTGATCGGTATCTCCCACGGAGAGCCGTCGAGGAGCGAGACTAGATCTGAGAACCATACTCGGCCCGGCCAGAACGGGGCTACTAACAACAGACGGACCCTGTCCCGGCGCCCTCTAGCCAGAACTCCCGGGAGCAGAGCAATAGGGGGAAATGCGTACAGACGAAGCCTCTGCCAGGTCTGTACCATAGCGTCCAGTCCCAGAGGAGCTGGATGAACTAGAGAGAACCAAAGGGGGCATTGTGACGTCTCTTGAGATGCAACTAGGTCTACTTGAGCCCTGCCAAATACTCTCCATATCTGCTTCACTACTTCTGGGTGAAGTCTCCATTCCCCGGGCCTCGGCCCCTGCCTCGACAGTATGTCTGCTCCCATATTTTGTTTCCCAGGAATATATACTGCTCTTAATGAGAGGAGTTTGCTCTGGGACCACACCAGGATCTGGTGCGCCAGCTTGTACAAAGGGCGCGAACGCAGACCTCCCTGGTGGTTGATATAAGAGACCACCGATGTGTTGTCGGTGCGCACCAACACATGGTGACTCCTTAGGTCTGGGAGGAAGTGCTTCAGTGCACGAAAAACTGCTAGCATTTCTAGACAATTGATATGCCATGTTTGATGGCGATCGCTCCACAGACCACGGGCAGGGTGGCCACTCATGACTGCACCCCAGCCAGTGAGGGATGCATCTGTCGCTAGCGTTACACGGCGACAAAGAGCTCCCAGCACCGGGCCAAGGTTTCTTCCACATGTCTAAGGCATGGAGGCAGCGCTGCGTGACCTTGATAGTGCGAAGTAGATTGCCCCTCGGGGAAAATCCCTTGGTCTTGAGCCACCACTGTAGGGGTCTCATGTACAGCAGGCCAAGAGGTATCACGTTGGACGCAGCTGCCATCAGACCCAACAATCTCTGAAATTGTTTGACAGTGAGTGACTGGCCTTCTTTGACTCTCTCGACTGAGATGCGGATTGACTCGATACGAGCAGGGGACAATCGTGCCTGCATCGCGGTCGAATCCCATACTACGCCTAGATAGGTGGTTCTCTGAACCGGAGAAAGCACACTCTTCTTGGCGTTCAGTCTCAAACCCAGCTCCCCCATATGTGCGAGGACGACATCTCGATGCCGAACCGCAACCTGCTCTGACTGAGCTAAGATCAACCAATCTTCGATATAGTTGAGAATGCGGATGCCCTGCATGCGCAGGGGGACCAGAGCCGCGTCTACACATTTTGTGAACGTGCGGGGTGAGAGTGCAAGGCCGAAAGGGAAGTACTCAATATTGGTAAGCTTCGCCCCCGAAAGCGAACCTCAGAAACTTCCTGTGTTGTGGAAGGATGGATATGTGAAAATATGCGTCTTTGAGATCTATTGTGACAAACCAGTCCTCGGACCTGATCTGCGCTACAACATGCTTGATTGTGAGCATTCTGAATTTTAGTCTCATAACTGAACGATTTAAGACCCTCAAGTCTATAATCGGACGCAGACCCCCATCCTTCTTTGGAACTATGAAATACCGGCTGTAAAATCCGGACTCCCTGTCCTGAGGAGGGACCACCTCGATGGCCTCCTTCTCTAATAGGGTTTTCACTTCCTGTTCCATAACCAGACCCTGCCTGAGGCCGACTATTGTCTGAACGACCCCGTTGAATACTGGCGGCACGGAGCCGAACTGAATGCGGTAGCCTTTTTCTACTGTGTGCCGGACCCATCGAGATACATTTGGCAGTAGTTTCCACGCTGCTAAATAATCTACTAAGGGAATCAGTCTCTCGAGACTGATCTCTGGTGTAAGAGGCCCCCGCAGGGGCGGCAAGCGTCTCAGCCCCGCTACGCGCACGGGCAGAAGATACTGAGAGTGATGCTCGCTGGGACCTGCTGCGCCCTGGAACACTGGCAGGGTTGGCAGACCGGCCCCCAGAGGGCGCTGAGGTGAGACGGGCACCGTGTACTGCGGTGTGTACCACTCTACCCCAGCAGAGGCTGCCCTCTGAAACCCTGGGCTCTTGGCGTCAGGGTTTCTTGGCCGAGGACTTCTTAGCTTCGATAACTTCCCTAAGATCTTGTTTGGGCTGGGAAGTCCTCGGCCGAGACTCTTGTTCCCGACGTGGAGGAGCACGAGAGGCGACGCTCTGCTTTTGGGCCTCGCGGTACGAGGAGCTAGGGTGCGGCTGGGGCATCTCCCGCCCAGATGCCCCAAGGGAGCGACGAGGGAGGAACTTATGGAATGCCGCCGCTTGTTTGCGGGCCTCCTGAAACCTGTCGACGACAGAATTGACTGCGTCGCCGAACAGGCCAGTCGGCTGGATCGGGGCGTCCATGAGGCAGACCCTGTCCTCCTCTTTCATATCGGACAGGGTCAACCTTAAGTGCCTCTCCGCGGCCACCATAGCTGTCATGGACCGCCCAATCGCTCGTGCGGTCTCCTTGGTGGCGCGGAGGGAGAGATCAGCGGTCCTTCTTAGCTCTGATATATCGTGGGACTTGATCTCCTCTCCCTCGTCTAGCTCCTTCAGCAGGTCGGCTTGGTACGCCTGTAACACCGCCATGGTGTGCAGACACGCACCAGCCTGACCTGCAGCTGCATACCCTTTGCCCACCAAAGCCGATGTTGCTCTGAGTGGCTTTGAGGGCAATGCCGGGGCCTTTAGAGACGATGCCGCACCAGGGGACAGATAGCTCGCGAGCGTCTGTTCCACCCGGGGCATCGCTCTATAACCGTGCTCTCCCATCCCCACTACGTTCCCATAGTAGTCTGACGAGGGGATGTAGAGACGGGCCGAGAATGGACGTTTCCACGACCTGGCAATCTCTTCATGCAGGTCGGGAAAGAATGGCAGGCCCCGGCTGGGAGGTGGCTGACTCGCGCGCAGGAAGAGTCCATCGAGCTTGCTTCTCTGCGGTTCAGCTGTTTTCTCGGCGGGCCAATCGATGTTTAATTTGGCCACCGCGCGAGTAACCACCTCCAAGAGCTCATCATACTGCGGCGAGTGGGGTGGCGAATCCCTGTCGATCGACTCCACGTCAACCTCCTCGGAGGAAGAGAGGCGGAGCGTCGACCCCTCTCCCTGAGTGGAAGGAACCGCTGAGCGTGCTTCCGACTCTAGGGATTGAGTGAAGCCGCCATTCTGCCTCAGCAGAAGCGGGACCAGCACCGCGGGGAACGCTGGCGAAGGCCCCCTCCTCGAAGAGGGCCCTCCGGGAACGAAGCAGCCGCACCGACATACGCTCACAGTGCGGGCAGTCGGCCCCCTCGAGAGCCGACTCAGCGTGCTTCGAACCCAGGCAAACCACGCAAAGGCTGTGTGTATCCCCACCAGTTATATATCTCAGGCAGGGAGGAACACACAGCCTATAACGCGATTTGGAATCGCCAGTGTCAGTGTGTTTGACTTTCGCCTTGCTCTTTGGCATGTCTATGAGCTCTTAAACTGGACAGACAACAGTAAATAAGACTCACAGACAAACAGTTTGACATTCACACACAGAGCGCTTGCTGAAAGACGCGAAGCTGACGCCAGCTGCGTGGCACGTGCTTTTATAGCTTCCTGGTCGCCTACGTCACTCCGCCGGTGACGTCACGCTCTTCCATTGGTCTGATTTCACATGATATTCAGAGTCGCGCACGCTGGGCGCGTTCCCCAAAGCGCATTGACGCAGCTCGAGTTCCTGAAGAGGAACCTTTGTTACCTCAAACTACAAACAAGCCTGATCAGTAGCATAAAAGTAATCAGTGCAGCTACTTAATTCTTTGCTACTCATTAATGTGTGAACTTCCCCTTTAAATAATGTGACAATCTGCCCTCTATGTGAGTGACGCTGTTCCCATTAAGTGCTGTTAGAAGTGATAATAACAGTACATTTTTGTCAGTTATTTTATCTACAGCTCGCTGCATTTCTTACACATTTCTGCTTATACAAAATCAGATACAGATGAAGTAGCACTGTAAGATTACTGTACATTTGTTTCAATGCATTATTGCGAAAGTGATGGTGTGTGAATGTGCTGTACCTGCTTAAATCATATTTTAAATGGTTAGTTCACCCAATAATCACAATTATGTCATTAATAACTCACCTTCATGTCGTTCCAAACCCTTGAGACCTCTGTTCATCTTCGGAACACAGTTTAAGATATTTTAGATTTAGTCTGATAGCTCTCAGTCCCTCCATTGAAACTGTGTGTACGGTATACTGTCCATGTTCAGAAAGGTAATAAAAACATCCTCAAAGTAGTCCATGTGACATCAGAGGGTCAGTTCGAATTTTTTGAAGCATCGAAAATACATTTTGGTCCAAAAATAGCAAAAACTCTGAATTTATTCAGCATTGTCTTCTCGAGTTCAAAACTCTACAGTTTTGTGATATCCGGTTCGCGAACAAATCATTCGATGTAACCAGATCTTCTTGAACCAGTTCACCAAATCGAACTGAATCGTTTTAAACGGTTCACGTCTCCAATAAGCATCAATCCACAAATGACTTAAGCTGTTAACTTTTTTATTGTGGCTGACACTCCCTCCGAGTTCAAACAAACCAATATCCCGGAGTAATTCATTTAATCAAACAGTACACTGACTGAACTGCTGTGAAGAGAGAACTGAAGATGAACACGAAGCCAAGCCAGATAACGAACAAAAGATTGACTCGTTTTTGTGTCAAGAACCGTTTCTGTCAGACGCGTACGATTCGAGAACCGAGGAGCTGCTGATACTGCGCATGTGTGATTCAGCGTGAAGCAGAATGACAGAGCGTCTGAACTGAACTGATTCTTTTGGTGATTGATTCTGAACTGATTCTGTGCTAATGTTATGAGCGCAGGGAAACCGAAAGCTTGAATCAAGGGCAATCATCGTAAATTAAGTTATGAGGTCAAGTGCAAAAGATCCGGTGAACAGTTTTCTTCAACTGGTTTATTGAATCGAACTGTCCCAAAAAACTACTGGTGATCCGAAAAAACTAAACAAATAAATAGCATGGATTTGTAGCTTACAGTGTCACAAACAAAATGAGATGATCCACAAAAAAAAAGTAAAAGATAGGTGGAAGATTGTTTATTTGAATTATGGCACTCTATCACGCCGTGCTGTGGTGCACCTGTCATCTGAAGGAAGTGTAACTTTGCCATCGGGCTTTGGCACAAATAAATAAACTTCCTTTTTTTCTTATTCAACATTTTTCATTTGTGTGTGTGTGTGTTTTTTTTTTTTTCTGCTGGCAGTCAGTTATCAAACAGCATTGCATTGCTACTGGCACCCCCTTCTAGATTGGGAGTGAATTGCCTGTATTCGTTGTAAGGTCTCATGCACCTTAACCGAGATGCCCATACCATACCAAGAAGGTTCGGGGCGAATACATGTATCATTCCACCCCTACTAACCAGTGAACTACGGCTATTTGTAGTAAATGCTGCGCTGTCTGAAAGCATGTGATAGAGATTTACAACGGATTTAAGGAAACCGGTTTTACTGACAAGATGCGCATGACAATCACATTTGATTAATCGTGCAGCCCTAGGTCCTTCTTGTCACCATCCTGGCCCCTCGCTCCATCTGATCTGACATGGTTCCTCCTGATACCTCCTTGGCTCCTCCCTCCATCGTCACCGCCCTGGTCATCTGTCAGCCTTCCTGCCAGCCCGTCCCGTCACCATCCATGCTCCACTCCTATGTCCTCCTCCAATCTATCCCTTTGGTGTTTCATTTCAGCATGAGGTTGCGCCTGGCCGGAGGAGGAGGGGGGGTACTGTCACAGTTATGTTCCATATGGACTTTGGATGTGTTTCTTTAATTTCCTGTTCAGTTTTGTTCCTTAAACTAGTTTTCTTTAGTTCCCTTGATTAGTTAATTCTGTTCACCTGTGTCCTGTTAATTAAGTCATTAGCTATTATCTTACATTTGTATAATTATTCCTTGTTTAGTTCTTTCAGTTGCCAGTTAATGTTTATTTGTGCACTGTGTTGGTTGCCTGTCTTCCTGGATTTCCTGTCTGTTCTTCTGTGGATTATTATTAAAGACTGTGTATTAGTCAACACATGTGTTGTACTCATGATCTCCTATCAGCGACTGTAACCAGTATATAAATAATACTAAACTTAGTAACTGCAAACATAAAATAATAGAAGTGTTTGGCAACATGAATGTGGCACTGAGTTTTGCACAAAGACAAGCATTGTTCACATTTTCTATTTAGTTTATAGCTAAAAAAATAAAATAAAATAAGAATAAACTGACAGGAAGGCACAACCTAAGTTCAGCACTGCAGGCCTTTGTGAGAGAGATGGTGTGCCAGTTCTCAATTATAGAGCTGAGAGTGATAGAATTGTTGGTATTCAGGAATACAAGGGATCTGAGCGAATGGACAGTGTAATTCAGAAACACAGTTCATTGCTAATGCTGAGAAAATACCTACAGCATCCAAATTACAGTTTAGCCAAAGTCTCAGCCTTATGTTTGTTTATGGGCAGTTTAACACTGGCCGTTAATGACATACAACTATGGCATATCATCTTTTAAGATAATGGAGTCTGCTATTATTGCTTATGTAAAAACATATTAGGCAGTCAGAAGACATTAATATCACATATAAAATGTAAAAGAGACCTCGAGAGTGTCCCTTCAACAGTACAAAAAAAATACTGGTATTTTCACCAGATTACTTACAGATACCTATATTTAGAAATAATTAATAATGCATCTGCATACATAAAAATATTATTATTATTATTATTATTATTATTAATAATAATAATAATAATAATAATAATAATAATAATTTATGTTTATTATTTTACAATAATAAACGTCTGCAAAAGTCTCCCGCATTTGGGTTGCAGAACCCAGATTTTTGTACCCGTTGGTGTGAGATATTAAACAAGTGCTCATTTGATCTGATGGCATTGGTGATTACAGAGATCACCAAACAACTTGAGTCTACAAAATTGGAGACTAAGAAAATGGAGATTCAACTCGGTGAAATGGTGACTAAAAGTAAGCTTACTGAGTTTAAAAAAGACTTGGAACGTCAACGTGCTGAGATATCTAAAGAGATTAGAGCAATTAAACGTACTAAGTTTGCGAGAGACAATGCTGATTACCAACAAGGCAAGATCTATTTTTGGAAGGACGGAAAACCCGAATCTAATATGTTCCATCGGAATCGGGCGGCTACTGCTGGTTTTCGCACACGCCAACAACATGGTAACAGATCCCTGGCTTCTTCTACCTCTTGTGATTCTGACTCAGATTCTGTTGTACGATGGCGAAATGGCTCCACTTTTTTGGGCCGTACCCAGCCCGACAATCAACGTATAGATCGAAGATTAAATCGACCAAGAAGAGGTGCAGAAGGGGCAAGAGAAAAACACTCCTCTCTACCTCCACGGATGACAAGGAGCAACCAGGGGACACACTGATGAACTTTTCAGATAAGTCTCTTTCTAGCTCTTGCATTTCTGCTTTGAGTAAGGGTCTTTCTTTTGTTCCCACCACTGAGGCTAATGATTTTGATACTATAATTGACTTTCAAAAATTTTTTAGAACTTTGAGACTTTGCGAATTCTTTGGCACGAATGAACAGTCGCTTCCTTCTAACGAAGTATCACCTGCTACCACACAGGACAGCATCACTATTGAACAGTCCACCACTCGTCTCCCTTTTAAAAGAAAGTCTACTTTTATTCCACCTAAGAATAGGAATTCATCCCTTGATACCTATTGTAGACTTGTGGAATGTGATGTAAAGACTGCTCTTAAGAACAAAAGGCAGTATAAGGTTTACAACAACTTGTCGAAAAAGGAGAGGGATGCTTTACTTGATCTTGGCAAAGATAATACGGTGATAGTGCGTCCTGCAGATAAGGGTGGCGCGATTGTACTTCAACGTGCTTCGGATTATGAACAAGAGATTCGTAGACAATTGAATGACCATATTTTTTATCAATCTTTACCTGCTGATCCTACCAATAAATTTAAAACCTGCATTGACTCCAAGTTGTTATCCCATTTTGAGAATGGGGAGTTTAGCAAAAATGAATATAATTTCCTTAAGGTAGACTTTCCAATAACACCCATTATATATACTCTGCCTAAGGTTCACAAAGGATTAGACACCCCTTTAAAAGGCCGTCCAATAGTGAGTGGCATTGGTAGTCTTACTGAAAACATCTCCTCTTATGTGGATTATTTTATAAAACCTTTTGTACCAATGTTGTCTTCCTATGTCAGAGACTCTATGGATTTTATTGAATCACTATTTTGTGTTGATTTTGCTATAGATGATGTGCTCTTGGCCACCTTTGATGTTCAGAGCTTATATACAAATATTCCTCACATTGATGGTTTAGGTGCTTTAGAACAATTTCTAACAAAAAGACCTGCAGATGAAAAACCCAGCACAGCTTGTTTATTGGATTTAGCGAACATTGTCTTAACTAAGAACTTTTTTCGTTTTCAGGACGATTTTTATTTACAAATCAAAGGTACTGCAATGGGTAGTAAAATGGCACCAAACTATGCTTGCTTGTATATGGGAATTTTTGAAAATGATTTTATTTTGAATGAGTCAAATTTCTTTTTTCCTAAGATTTTGTTCTACAAACGGTATATTGATGACATTTTTATGATTACCAAGGCTACACCTGCAGAGATGATGTTATTTCTAAATTATCTTAATTCAAGGAATGAGCATGTGAATTTTACTATGGAATATGACTCTGTTAGCATCAGTTTTCTTGATGTTAGAGTATACAAATGTGACGGCAAACTTCATACCGATCTATATCGTAAACCTACGGATCGAAATACCATTTTGAGAGGGGATAGTTTCCATCCTAGACCTTTAGTTAAGAGTTTGCCTATCAGTCAGTTTAAACGTGTGCGTAGAGTGTGCAGCACGGATGAATCTTACACTTACCAATCTAATCAGTTAACTAAAAGATTTCTGAATCGTGGTTACCGTATGGAATGGATAGAAAATGCCAAACAGAAGTTGAATGATACATCTCAAATGCAGTGTTTACAAAACAAAAGTAACAACAAAACGCAGGCCTTCAATGTTCCCATTTGCACAACGAAGTACTCATCTTTGGGTGCGGATTTTCGTAGAATTTTAAAAAAACACTGGCATATTATTTCTAGTGATTCTAGTTTGTCTGGCGTTTTTAAAAACAGTCCTAAATTAGTTTTTAAACGTCAAAATAACCTCCGTGATTGGTTGGTAAAATCTGAATATCCTGCATGCATGAAAGGTATTCCATCTCTTCCTCCAGGTAACTACAGGTGTGGCAATTGTGCTCAGTGCGCTTTCACACACAAATGTAATTCTTTTAGTCATCCACGCACTGGTCGCGACATTCCGATACGAGGCACTATCACATGTGCTTCAACCCATGTTATTTATTTAATTCGCTGCCCGTGTGGTCTTGCCTACGTGGGTAAAACATCCAGACAATTACGTATTCGTATTTGTGAACATCGCAGCAACATCAGGACCGGTGATATGCGCAGTCCCATTGCGTCTCATTTTAGGCAAATGGGTCATAATGTCAGTGTGTTAAAGTACATCGGTATAGAAAAGGTAACTAAACCATCAAGAGGTGGAGACTATGAGAAGAAATTATTACAGAGAGAATGTTTTTGGATTTATTCTCTAAATACTTTGTCACCATTAGGGTTGAATGAGGATTTTGATATCAAGCCATTTCTATAAATATTTTCATATGTTTGTTTTTTTCAAGTTATTTGATGCTGCATTTTGAGTGTTTGCTATATGATTTTCAAGTTATTTGATGTTGTTTTTTGAGTGTTTGTCATATGATTTGTTTCTGTCACATGATTTGTCTCTGTCACATGACTTCTAAGTGAGGAAGTCTAATTAAGGTGAGCACCTGTTATGTATTTAAAGGTGTTCCTCACTTATTGAGATTGTGCCTGATGAAGACCTGAGGGTCGAAACGTTGCCTTGTAAATAATTAAATACACTTTTGTATGGAGCAGTATTTTTCAGTGTGCAGACTGCATTTTTGTATTTATTATTTTACAATAACCAACTCAAACTTATTTTGGTAACTATCTCAGAAATTTTCCACTTGAGTTTTCATTGGCCACATTCCACATTCATACTGTTTTTGATCAATTAAAACCGACAAATAAATAATAATAACTGTTATGATGTCTGATTAGTGTTTATAATATTTAAATTATTGTGATATTGTGAAATGAAAATAGGAAACAAAATAAAAAATAGATTGTAATAATATTGAAAAATTATAATTTTTTAAATTATAAAAATCTTATCTTTTTCTAATTAATATTTTAATTAAATATCTTAACCTTTTGAGCGGTACGGTCCCACATATGGAATTCTTATTTCCATGGTCCCACATATGGGATTTAGAATGTTCGGTGACGTAACTGCCAAATTAAATCTGCGTTTTTACGCTAAGCCAAAGAAAGACTTGCACTGCTCTTGTCATATTATAAAAACTATGCAGTGTTATTAACCACATAATGTATATTTTAGGTTTCAGACATTTAAATACACATAAATACTAGTAAAACAATACATTCAGAGTTTGAAAAAAAACACACGTATGTCTATGGAAGCAACAATAACAATCCATTCAAATTTAATTTGCAGATATTATTTATTCATATCAGATACACGTAGTGTAAGTAACCATAATGTTCACTTTATTCTTCACCCAGTTCACCGGCCACTTATTATTTGTATTTCAGGAGAGATTGATGAATTCACATGCTGTAAATCCGACTGACAGGACTCTATGAACTGCAGCCCGAACAAACATCACGACGCCCATCTCACATTACAGATCACAATCAAGATCTTTTAGAAAGGTTTTAAGACGCACTCATTTACACATATTTATGAAACTTGCATGGTATGCAAATTTGTGAATATTTAAAATAAAAAAGGAAAAACGAAATTAAAGCGATCCATATTTCACACAGTGTTATTGTAGACTGGAGGTGTGTTACATGACAAGCCTGTTGAGTCGCCATGGAAATAGTAAGGGGAATGTTCTAAAATAACAGTCGTCTTAAAAAAACTCCGCTAGAATATTTTAAACTCACCACTGAAAAGGTTAATTTCAAACAGTAAACCATGTAACACCAAGCCAGCAGAGGGAGCCCTCACCCGAGTACTGACCGTGCTCCGCTCCCTCTGCTTCCTCTTTTTGACTATTTGACTTCCATATAAACTCAGACCTGTTCAGTTGCTAGTCGTGAAGTATTGCCAGTTCATCTGCCTTACCAAGCGCTATCCTACCACTGTTCGTGATTGCCTTCCTGTTTATGATCCTGCCTGACTTCTTGACTCAGTCTATTTGTTCTCTGCCCTTTTGTTCTGACGCCTGATTGGACTGATGTTTGTGTTTGGACTCATTGCCTGCCTCTCCACTATTGTCTCTGCTACTGCCCCTGTGTATGAAGAACGATTGGCTTGCCTCTCTGGTTTTGATGCTCTGCCTGTTTATTGACATCTGTTTAAACCCTTGACCTTTAATAAACTTCTGCACAAGGATTCTAACCAAACCCCAGCATCGCTGTTACAACCATCCAGCAAAAGATTAATAAATAAAATGAAATAAAATCTGGTTTCAGAGTGATTCTTGGCTCTGTATGTTTAATTACATGCATGCATCTCAGAAAGGATGAGTCACAGATGAATTCCATACATAAAACCATTAAAGCGCATACATTTCTTTTGAGTGCTCCATGAAATCAATTAATCAGTCGGTTCACTTCCGTAATGTGGACTGGATTTGCTTCAAGTGAACCAAACTCTCAACGTAAAAGCTATTCAGATAACAATAACAAGTTTTTGTTCCAAAACACTAGTGAACACTGAAAAGCAGATACTCACAACTACCGATTTGTGTAAATGAATCTGACAGCAGATCAATGCGACTGGTTATTGAGCAAAACTCATTAATATTTGCCAGTGGGGAAACCACACACACACACACTTTACAGCTCGGGAAGCTCAGGTGATCCACTCTGATGAATGACCCTTCAGTCTGAACGGACAAAAGCATAATCTTCGCCAGTGCCATAGGAAATGAGTGAAGTATCTTTGCCATTCTACTACTTAACACTGACACAAGACATTTATTTTCCAAATTGAAAGGTTTGTTGACTTTCTTTAAATTTTGATATTTTGTTTTCAAATGCAGTTGCATTTGTATATGTGCATGTATGAGTGTGGCTTAAGTCTCCAAATCATTTATGTGGCTGTGTTGCACCACATAATTTAAAAGACAGAATAATTAATTTTGGGATCAGGATTCTAACGTCTGATTAAGATTAATTTTAATTGTAAATATTATTATTATTGTTATTATTATTATTATTATTATTAATATTTAAACATCCTCTGTAAGTGTAGATCTAATCCCTTACAGAGATTTGAAGGGGACATCAGATGCCCATTTTCCACAAGCATGATTCTTTACAACTTCATGAAATGTCTGCAATTAAAATTCCTCAGTGGTCATATAAAACAACACCCTTTTTCAATTGTCAAAAAAATAAATAAATAAAATAAAATAAAATACGCAGGAGAATCCAGAAGTGTAATGTTAATTTGCCTTGGATTCCTTCAAGATTTTCTTATTGTAACACCCTTCTCATTATATTGGGTTTTCTATCCACATGTATTCCGTGTCCCTGATAATTAGTTATTCTATGCACCTGTGTTTCCCCAATTATCCTATCTTTATAAGCGCTAGTCCTTTCAGTTTGTGTTTGTCAATTTCTGGATGTTTTCCATGTGCTCTCCGGTTCCCATTTGGATTATTAAAGACTTTCATTTTGTGAATTCCTGGGTCATTGACTCCTCGTGTAGTGTGACAGAAGAACCTACCTAAACCGTTTATTGTGTGTTTCCCCTCTGAATGTTTTTGTTCTTTCCGTTCTGTCCCATGGATATATATATATATATATATATTAAAACAGATAAATTGTTGATAAATTTTTGTTTGAATAAAAAAAAATTACTATGAAAAGATATTTACAATCCATGTTTTCAGAGAAAAATACTGTATCTTGAATTAGATTAGATTATTTTTTTATAACCACAGGGTCAAACATTTATTATTATTATTATTATATTTCTGTTTTGAGCATAATCCCCACAAAATAATTAAATGAATTTTAAAATAATAATAAGAAGATGAAGAAAAAGTGTTTGCCAGTGGAACAAGAATGTTTTTACTGGAAAACAAGACAAAAATACTGATTAAAGACTATCTTTTGCAATGAACTGGACCAGACCTTCGTTCTGTCAGACCAAATACAGTAACATGCAAATACAACTACTTCACCCGTTTTGCCAAGTATTCACCTTATTCTTCAAAGAAGCCACCTTTGGATCAGCACTCATATTCAACACCACTGGAAGTTTGGGAACTGAACTTCCCTGTTTGCCTGCATCTCTTTAGAGCACTCATTAGCATGAGTTAGCAGCGAGCAAATTCCCAAGTCACAGTTCTGAATCCAGATTGCTGACGGAAACTAGTTCACTCACTGATAATCTCCCATTAGGATAGCTGGTCTAAAACAGCGCACCACAGGACATTGGGTTCGTGGTGTGGAAATGCTTTCCTTCATTTGGGCGATGGAGAAAAAAAAAAAACTTCATCAATGTGGCTAATGGAGGCAATGCGATCCAGAGGCAGTGTGGCCAGGCGCCTTCCTCAATTACTGTCTCAAAACTGCTGGGGAAAAGCAAAGATTGGGTGGGTCACAAGACTGTCCATTGATGCCGCATTATTAATGCATGCATTAGCTAAACTGATTATTGCACTTGTGACTGGTCATGACTGTAGGGCAAGATTGTGCTTTGCATGTTCAATTAGACTGATTCAGATGTCATTATTGTATTTTACAAAGTGAATTCAGGAATACTAGGGTTGCTGGATTGTTCATCTTCTTTGGAACGGTGACTACAGACATGGTGTGGCTTGTTAAGAGTTGTAGCATTTCTTTTCTACCACAACATTTGTCAGGTGGACAAGAAAACAGGTCCATACTGCAAAGACTGGGGCCACACACATATTTTGGAATCAGAACAACAAAAGGGACTTAAGGGTGAGCTATTTTCAATGTATATAAATCATACATTAAAAAAAAAAAAAAGATGCAATGCAAGACACTCAATGTTTCATGAACTACATACAGTACAAACACCACGACACAATAGAAAACATTCAAAACAGCCTATAGCCTACAGTCTAAAAAGTAGAAAACTGTGACTGTTATCTTAAAAAGAGCTAATTTCACCTAGAGGTTTTTTTTTCTTCTTACGTTATTGTATAGTATTGCACTTTTACTGCACTTAAAACTAATTTGTTCAATTGAAATACTTAAAAATTTTCCACTATTAATTTAGGTTTCTACATCCAGACTAAGATGACCATTCATACAAATGATGGTTTGATGTAAAAACTTTAAAAAATTAACAGAATTAAGTAAACCCCAATAAAATTAGACTTAAATAAGTGTAATCTCTATAAATTAGTAGGTAATTTAAATATATTGTGAACTTTTAGCAATACAGCATATTTAATGAATTTGAAACATAAAAATGCCAATGTGGGCATGTCAAGGGAATATGACTAACTCTTTTATAGCTGAAATGAACAAAATGACTTGAATAAAGATTTTGTTGTTGTTGTTGTTTTTTGTTGTTGTTGTTGTTTTGTTTTTTGTTTTTTGAAGAAGAAGATTCAAAGCTCAAGTAAAAACGGTTCACTCTTTCCATCACTAAACATATTAACTTAACTTGAACAAAGCACAAAAACTAATATATATATATATATATATATATATATATATATATATATATATATATATATATATATATATATATATATATATATTTGTCCAAATAAAAGTATTAGGATACTTACTTTTGTTACATATTCCACACTGGGGCACCATTTTAAACTCACATATTTATTTCAACATTGATTGTGTTAAGATTAGAACTTTTTAAAGTGTCCCTATTATGCAAGTTTTAGGGTTCATAATATTGTCTTGGGAAAATATGTATTTAACCACCTAATTTTCCAACGATTAGATAAAAAATTTAATTAGATTAAAGTAAAGAATAAACTCTAATAGTTAAAACTAGTCATTAGTAATACAAATCCCACTTCCGTGATGGCTACAAATCATGGGGTAACACATTTGCATAATGCACGACTATGTTATATTTTGGCTGGCCTCAAACAACTTGACCTCACCCACAAACATGTCATTCTTTTCTGTTAACAACTGTTTATTGAAATGTTATTCTGGGAACAGTAGTATTAAACAAAAAGCAACCTATCCCAACCAGTCCCACCCCCTGGTCCAACTTAAAAAAAAAAAAAAAAAAAAAAAAACACACAAAAATTGAATACAATAATACAAAAAAATGGTAATATTAATATATAAATAACAGTAAAATAAATTTGACAAAGATTTTAGAAATGATGACTACAATAAAAGCTGAAAGCCATACATTTAGTTTTTACATTAGACCCATATATACGAGAAGTTTAGAGTTCCCTCAAGATAACTGTCTAACAAATTGTCACGCTGTCTGGTCTCGGTTTCCCTGGGTGTCCACTAGTGGTTTCACTTCCCCATAGGCACCTCACCGCAGGCACTACATTTCCCACAAAGCCTTGTCCCTTCATCACGGTAATTGCACACCTGTTAATTGCACTCAGGTGTCTTCACTTTCATAGTCATTATCCTGCCTATTTAAACCATTCTTTTTCTGTTTTTGTCATGGAGTCTTAGTTTCCGTCACCTAGTTTCCTCGTGAGTTCCTGTTCTTGATCCTGTTTGTTTGTTTCTGTTTGGATTGATGTTCTGTAACGACCTCTGCTTGTTTTCGACTCTGATTTTGATTACCCCAATAAATCTCACACTGCATTTGGATCTCTCGTCTCCTGTGTTCCCGAACGTGACACAAATACACAGTCCAGGTTTGTCTGTCCATTTTGTGAGGAGGATTCCAAAGGATGACTGGCAACTTTTTGCTGTTGTGAGAGCAGCTAACTATAAACATCTTTGTTTGACAGACAAGGTGAGGTCCCAAAAGCCATTTATAAAAAAAAAAAATAGTGTAGAGTCAAACATATCTCAGTATAGATAAAGGTTTGTATGAATGCTCAAGAAGAAAGAGATAGATAACTGAAGCAGAGGATGGAGATTCCTCAGATGGAAAGATTAGTTTGGGCAAATAATCTGCACAAATTTCCATCATGATCCGACAGAGATAAGGAACAGATATCGGCATCATGAACAGCTAAAGAAAGAAGCAGAAATGAAAATAGAATCTATTCGCAAATAGGATGTCAGGGACAGAAACACTGGATCCAGTTGCGAATGAACAAGGTATTTATTAAATATTCAAGAGAACAAACAAGGCCAGATAGAAGATGCAAGTCTCTAGTTGGCAGGTGTTTCTTGGTTGCACAGGGACTGCAGTGGTCAGAATCCTCTAAGACAGGAACCGAAACAGGAAACTAAAATGGCGATACGCTAACTAGTGCGAACAATCCAAGGCACTAGCACTGGTGACAGGAATGTCCAAACAAACAGGAACTGCAGGACACTGCAAGGAGCAAGACAACAGAGAACCAGTAACAATGATCTGACAATGAACAAGACAAACACAGGACTATTTGTAGACCCACAGAACAAGACGCACCTGCCGCTGATCTGATTGCTCGTGGACCATCACCGGACTAAGGATCTTGGTGATGGTAAATGGGCCAATGAACTTGGGAGCAAGCTTTCTACAAATGGAGCGGAGAGGAATATTGGTAGATGAAAACCACACTTTTTGGCCAACGGCGTAGACGGGAGGCTTCAACCGGTGGCGATCAGCCTGGGCCTTGGTGCACAACCCCACCTGGAGGAGGGTCACCCTGGCTGTTCTTCAGATGTGTCTGCACCTCTGGATGAATTCATGAGCAAAGGGAACGTCGACTTCAGATTCCAGACTGGGAAAAAAATTGGTGGCTGGTACCCTAAACTACATACAAATGGAGACAGGCCCATGGATGACACTGGCAGTTATGAGCGTACTCAACCAAAGAGATGTCCTGACTCCAAGAGGATGGATTTTGTGACGCCAAACATCGCAACCTTCGTTCCAACTCTTTGTTGGCCCTCTCCATCTGACCGTTACTCTGGGGCTGGAAACCAGAGGAAAGACTGACACTTGCCCCAGCAACTGACAAAACTCCCTCCAAAATTTAGATATGAACTGGGGACCTCTGTCAGAGACCACATCCGTCAGGAGGCCATGAATACGAAAAACGTGGTCTATGACAGCAACCGCTGTCTCTCTGGCAGAAGGTAATTTGGGCAGAGGGATAAAATGAGAACATTTAACCACGGTTAAAACCACCGTGTTACCCTGGGAGGCAGGGAGGCCTATAACGAAATCTAGCCCAATGTGTGACCAGGGTCTCGAAGGAACTGACAACAGCTGAAGGAGCCCCGCTGGAGGTCGAGTAGAAGTTTTACAACTAGTGCAGACCGAGCAGGCTAATACAAAATGACGAGTGTTGCGAGCCATAGATTGCCACCAAAACCATTGCTTAAATAAGAGAAATAGTACGATTTACTCCTGGATGACAAGCCACCTTGGAACAATGACCCCACCGAATAACCTTGGACCACAACCTCTCTGGTATGAATAACCTACCCTGTGGACCCCTGGGCGGAGGCACTACCCCATGTAAAGCCGTACGGACCTTCAATTTGATCTCCCAAGTTAGCATTGAAACCACACACCTCTATGGAATGATGGACTCGGGAGATACCGGGCATTCAGATTGGTCAAAAATATGGGATAAGGCATCTGGTTTGATGTTTTTAGAACCTGGACGGTAAGAAATTGAAAAATCTAATCAACCGAAAAACAGTGCCCACCGAGCCTGCCTAGAGTTAAGTCATTTAGCGGATCTGATTTATTCAAGATTTTTGTGGTCAGTCCAAACAATGAAAGGTACCCCCAAGCCCTCCAACCAATGACGCTACTCCTCCAAGGCTAACTTGACTGCCAACAATTCTCTATTACCAATGTCGTAATTTCATTCAGCGGGTGACAAACAATGAGAAAAATAAACGAACGGATGTACCTTGCCATCCACAGAGGAGCGCCTCTACCGCATTGACCTCCACCACAAACTGACGAGAGGAATCAGGGGGGACAAGAATGGGGGCTTAAACAAAGCAGTCCTTGAGTTTAGTAATTGCAGCTTCAGATGCACTAGACCACCTGAAGGTTGTCATGGCAGAGGTCAAGGCAGTCAGGAGCGCGGCTAGTTGGCTGTAATTGCGAATAAAATGTCACTGCCTGAATTCTGTCAGGATCCATGCGCACCCCCTCTGACGACACAATAAATCCTAAAAAGGGGACAGACTGTGCATTAAAAACGCATTTCTCCACCTTGACAAAAATACCATTTTCTAACGGCCTCTGAAGCACTCATCTGACATGCTGAATGTGTTCCTGGAGAGACGAAGAAAATATCAATATGTCATCCAGATAAAAATATAGAATTTTTTTTGTTTGACCAAGTCTCTCAGCACGTCATTGACTAGTGCCTGGAAAACCGGGGGGGGGAGTTGGACAGGCCAAAACGCATGACCAAGTATTCAAAGTGCCCCCTGGGGGTGTTAAAAGTGGTCTTCCACTCATCTCCCTCCCTGATGCAGACCAAATGATAGAAGTTACGAAGGTCCAACTTTGTTGGAGGCTCCCTGCAGTCTCTCAAAAGCTGAAGACATCAACAGCAAGGGATAAGTGTTCCTTACCGTGATGTTGTTCAGTCCTCAATAGTCAATACAAGGATGAAGGGTACCATCCTTCTTACCCACAATGAAGAAACCAACCCCTGCAG
The DNA here is from genome assembly GCF_003368295.1 of Carassius auratus. Lineage (NCBI taxonomy): Eukaryota > Metazoa > Chordata > Actinopteri > Cypriniformes > Cyprinidae > Carassius > Carassius auratus. The sequence goes on along the minus strand of NC_039243.1, from coordinate 19,980,551 downwards.
GAGAAGAGGAAGGGTGGATGAGTTTGGCTGCTAGAGAATCAGAAATATTTCTCCATGGCCTCCCTCTCCAGAGCGGAAAGGGAGTATAACCCGCCCTTAGGCGGAGACGTACCTGGCAATAACTCTATGGCACCGTCATAAGGACGATGTGGAGGAAGAGAAGCAGCCTTACTTAACACTTCCTCCAGGTCAAAGTACTCTCCGGGCACATTAGACAGGTCCGTATCTTCCTCCTGCAACACAGAACAAGACAAAGAAGAACAACCCGACACCAAACAAGACGCATAACAATTCCACCAGTTTAAGTGAGGGTTATGTAGTGTGAGCCATGGGTGCCCCAACACCACCAGAACACCGGCAGAGTCAATGAGGAGTGATGTGACAAGACTCACCGGTCTGGTAGAGTGTGTGACGGAGGACAGGAGTTGACCACCCAGAGCATTGACAGCGATGGGATGAGTGATGGGAATGATGGGAATCCCGAGCCTTCGGGCCAGGCCTCGGGCCATGAAGCTCCCCTCCACTCCGGAGTCCACCAAGGCATCGCACTGATGATGAGAGGTGGCCCACTGCAGTCTGACCTGGAGGAGATTAGACTCTCGGGTGGATTCACACAAGGAAATGCAAGGTACCCTCCCTGCTACTGATGGGCCCTGACTTATACCAGGCACTTTACCGCGAAATTACCCACTGCTCCACAATATAAGCACAGTCCCTGCGCTCTTCTGTGCTCCTTCTCCTCCCGGGAGAGGTGAACTCTGCCCACGTGCATGGGTTCGGGATCGAGTGAGGTACCAACCGTATCGCTTGGAGGGGTGATGGAACGAGTCTCCATGTCCAGAACCCAGTCTCTCTGTATCAGACAATTTTGATGCTTCAGCCATGTGTCCACTCGAATGGCTAGGTCAATCAACCCATCCAATGTTGTAGGTAAGTCCAGACTGTATATCTCGTTCTGGATATGGTCGACCAACCCATGCAGAAACATGTCCCACTGTGCCTTGTTGTTCCAGCTACACTCTGCTGCCAACATCCGGAACTTGATGGAGTAGTCTGCCTTAGATCTGCCAACACCCTGGTCGCATCTTTGCCAGACACAGAACAATCAAACACTTTCATAAGTTCATTACTGAAGGTTTTGAACAAATCCATACACTGATGTTGCTGCTCCCATACTGCTGTTCCCCACATCGCTGCTCGTCCAGACAGCAGCGTAATGACAAATGCCACCTTGGACTCCTCAGTAGGAAATGACGGCTGTAGAGCGAAGAACAGTGAACACTTAGTCAAAAAAGCATGACAGAGTTGGGGGTCACTCGAATAAGCAGCAGGAGGTGGCAGATGATGTTCTGTGTTGCTGGTAGATCGGCTGGTGGGTGGAACTGCGGGTGATGGTGTGGGCACAGTGTGCACGTGGACAGGCTCGATTCTCAGATGTTGCAGCTGGTTGGTAATATCAGAGACCTGCGCTACCAAGGCCTGAACTGCTCGACTGGTTGGCATAATCTGTTCATCCTGACGATCAAACCGAACTTCGTTTTTCTTTTAAATCTCTCTCAGTTCAGTTACATTCCCTGAATCCATGATTGGTCAGATCGTTATATCAGAGACAGAAACACTGGACCCAACTGCGAATGAACAAGGTATTTATTAAATACTCAAGAGAACAAACACGGCCAGATAGAAGATACAAGTCTCTGGTCAGCAGGTGTTCCTTGGCAGCTCAGGGACTGCAGTGGGCAGAATCCTCGAAGACAGGGACCAAAACAGGAAACAATGGTGACACGCCAACTAGGGCGAACAATCCAAGGCACTAGCACTGGTGGCAGGAACGTCCAAACAAACAGGAACTGGAGGACACTGCAAGGAGCAAGACAACAGAGAACAAGTAACAACGATCTGACAATGAACAAGACAAACACAGGACTATTTGTAGACTCACAGAACAAGACGCAAATGCCATTGATCTGATTGCTCATCAGCAACAGCTGACGCTGATAGACAATCAGACCAGAGCAGTAACGGAGCAGAAGGATTTAATAAATGCCGACTATACACCAATGAGGATGAGGTTACACATTGCAGAAGTTTGTCAGAACAAAAAGCTTGAGAGTGAGATTCCTTTGGTTCAGATGTATCTAGGATATGCAACATTACAGAATTCGTATCTGCACCCAATAATTTCAAAACCCGAAAATATCAAGACCTGCTTGCAGTTTCAAATTCCCATAACAGTGGTTTGTCTTAGTCTATTGGCCATTTAAAAAAAAAAAAACTATTAGGCATGTGATGAGTCCAAACACAAATGATTTTTTCACACATTAATTTTAGTAAAAAGTTCAAGGTTTTCAAACCTTGTTTATTTATATTTTATTTTTATATATTTTTTTATTATTATTATGGGATCATAAGACCAGTCAATATTGAATCACTACTGTGGTAATCAACAGTGTGCCACCATTCAGTGCTTCCCATTCAGAGTTGTTGGTGTGTGTGTGTGTGGGGTGTTGGGGTGTGTCCTTTTTTTTTTTTTTTTACCTACCAGGAGTAAAACTGTCTGTTACAGTAGGGTGGTTGATGTGAAAAATATCAAAATTTTAAGTACTGCCTAGTGTTCCCACTAAAAAGAAAATGCAGTGATCATTTGTCAGTGCTTCTAGCTTGTGGCCATGAGGCCGATCGGCATTGCTCCAGGTGTGCACATAGAGCAGTTAGTCACAAGGGCATCCTCCAGGCTGTCTGACAGTATTGATGGAGAACCACATATTTAGTCTTCACCAAATAGGGCTTTAGTGAATTCCCACTGTTCTCCTCTCAAAGCCCTGAGCCCTGCTCCGGTGATTAGTCCACTCCTTTCAGAGCGGGACCATCATGGATTGACCCTGGTTCAGCTGATGTCAACACTCAGGACAACAGAGCTGTTGAGTGTCGCAGTGCTGCCAAAGGTGTCGCAGGTATTCATTGTAACGTCCTTTTTATTTTTTTTAGATGGTATGTGAAAAATGGTACAACAGATATGCTGTCCTCGAGCTACATTCCTCTGAAGAAGCAAAAGGCTCACTTTAAAGAAAATGGATTTGTTGCTATATAAGTCACACTGAGACTGACAGATAAAAGTAAAAACAAGGTTTAATAAACAGTGAGCAGACAGGCGCAACCATGTGTGTACCACAAAGGGATCATGAAGAGCAAACCAATAGAAAATTATGAACAAAAATGACAAACAGCTAATGATTAATGAGTGTTCATGGAAACTTATGAGAGATGGAAAATAGGAAAGTGATGGAAAAAACAAACTAAAAGACCATGACAATAAAACTAGCTAAACATATGTGGCATTGTGATTTCATAAAATATAAGCCTGTCTGTTTGTTTGTTTGTTTGTTTAGTTTTTGTGTGTGTATTGGAACAATTAATTTTAATGGGAAAACAAATCCTAAAAGTTGATACAAATACTTTTACAAATACAACGTTAATATTTTCTCAATACAGGCACTTCACGAAAGTTTGTATCATGTTCTGTTTAGTTTGCAGGTGTTTCTTGGTTGCACAGGGACTGCAGTGGTCAGAATCCTCTAAGACAGGAACCGAAACAGGAAACTAAAATGGCGATACGCTAACTAGTGCGAACAATCCAAGGCACTAGCACTGGTGACAGGAATGTCCAAACAAACAGGAACTGCAGGACACTGCAAGGAGCAAGACAACAGAGAACCAGTAACAATGATCTGACAATGAACAAGACAAACACAGGACTATTTGTAGACCCACAGAACAAGACGCACCTGCCGCTGATCTGATTGCTCGTGGACCATCACCGGACTAAGGATCTTGGTGATGGTAAAAGGGCCAATGAACTTGGGAGCAAGCTTTCTACAAATGGAGCGGAGAGGAATATTGGTAGATGAAAACCACACTTTTTGGCCAACGGCGTAGACGGGAGGCTTCAACCGGTGGCGATCAGCCTGGGCCTTGGTGCACAACCCCACCTGGAGGAGGGTCACCCTGGCTGTTCTTCAGATGTGTCTGCACCTCTGGATGAATTCATGAGCAAAGGGAACGTCGACTTCAGATTCCAGACTGGGAAAAAAATTGGTGGCTGGTACCCTAAACTACATACAAATGGAGACAGGCCCATGGATGACACTGGCAGTTATGAGCGTACTCAACCAAAGAGATGTCCTGACTCCAAGAGGATGGATTTTGTGACGCCAAACATCGCAACCTTCGTTCCAACTCTTTGTTGGCCCTCTCCATCTGACCGTTACTCTGGGGCTGGAAACCAGAGGAAAGACTGACACTTGCCCCAGCAACTGACAAAACTCCCTCCAAAATTTAGATATGAACTGGGGACCTCTGTCAGAGACCACATCCGTCAGGAGGCCATGAATACGAAAAACGTGGTCTATGACAGCAACCGCTGTCTCTCTGGCAGAAGGTAATTTGGGCAGAGGGATAAAATGAGAACATTTAACCACGGTTAAAACCACCGTGTTACCCTGGGAGGCAGGGAGGCCTATAACGAAATCTAGCCCAATGTGTGACCAGGGTCTCGAAGGAACTGACAACAGCTGAAGGAGCCCCGCTGGAGGTCGAGTAGAAGTTTTACAACTAGTGCAGACCGAGCAGGCTAATACAAAATGACGAGTGTTGCGAGCCATAGATTGCCACCAAAACCATTGCTTAAATAAGAGAAATAGTACGATTTACTCCTGGATGACAAGCCACCTTGGAACAATGACCCCACCGAATAACCTTGGACCACAACCTCTCTGGTATGAATAACCTACCCGGTGGACCCCTGGGCGGAGGCACTACCCCATGTAAAGCCGTACGGACCTTCAATTTGATCTCCCAAGTTAGCATTGAAACCACACACCTCTATGGAATGATGGACTCGGGAGATACCGGGCATTCAGATTGGTCAAAAATATGGGATAAGGCATCTGGTTTGATGTTTTTAGAACCTGGACGGTAAGAAATTGAAAAATCTAATCAACCGAAAAACAGTGCCCACCGAGCCTGCCTAGAGTTAAGTCATTTAGCGGATCTGATTTATTCAAGATTTTTGTGGTCAGTCCAAACAATGAAAGGTACCCCCAAGCCCTCCAACCAATGACGCTACTCCTCCAAGGCTAACTTGACTGCCAACAATTCTCTATTACCAATGTCGTAATTTCATTCAGCGGGTGACAAACAATGAGAAAAATAAACGAACGGATGTACCTTGCCATCCACAGAGGAGCGCCTCTACCGCATTGACCTCCACCACAAACTGACGAGAGGAATCAGGGGGGACAAGAATGGGGGCTTAAACAAAGCAGTCCTTGAGTTTAGTAATTGCAGCTTCAGATGCACTAGACCACCTGAAGGTTGTCATGGCAGAGGTCAAGGCAGTCAGGAGCGCGGCTAGTTGGCTGTAATTGCGAATAAAATGTCACTGCCTGAATTCTGTCAGGATCCATGCGCACCCCCTCTGACGACACAATAAATCCTAAAAAGGGGACAGACTGTGCATTAAAAACGCATTTCTCCACCTTGACAAAAATACCATTTTCTAACGGCCTCTGAAGCACTCATCTGACATGCTGAATGTGTTCCTGGAGAGACGAAGAAAATATCAATATGTCATTCAGATAAAAATATAGAAATTTTTTTGTTTGACCAAGTCTCTCAGCACGTCATTGACTAGTGCCTGGAAAACCGGGGGGGGGGAGTTGGACAGGCCAAAACGCATGACCAAGTATTCAAAGTGCCCCCTGGGGGTGTTAAAAGTGGTCTTCCACTCATCTCCCTCCCTGATGCAGACCAAATGATAGAAGTTACGAAGGTCCAACTTTGTTGGAGGCTCCCTGCAGTCTCTCAAAAGCTGAAGACATCAACAGCAAGGGATAAGTGTTCCTTACCGTGATGTTGTTCAGTCCTCAATAGTCAATACAAGGATGAAGGGTACCATCCTTCTTACCCACAATGAAGAAACCAACCCCTGCAGGAGAAGAGGAAGGGTGGATGAGTTTGGCTGCTAGAGAATCAGAAATATTTCTCCATGGCCTCCCTCTCCAGAGCGGAAAGGGAGTATAACCCGCCCTTAGGCGGAGACGTACCTGGCAATAACTCTATGGCACCGTCATAAGGACGATGTGGAGGAAGAGAAGCAGCCTTACTTAACACTTCCTCCAGGTCAAAGTACTCTCCGGGCACGTTAGACAGGTCCGTATCTTCCTCCTGCAACACAGAACAAGACAAAGAAGAACAACCCGACACCAAACAAGACGCATAACAATTCCACCAGTTTAAGTGAGGGTTATGTAGTGTGAGCCATGGGTGCCCCAACACCACCAGAACACCGGCAGAGTCAATGAGGAGTGATGTGACAAGACTCACCGGTCTGGTAGAGTGTGTGACGGAGGACAGGAGTTGACCACCCAGAGCATTGACAGCGATGGGATGAGTGATGGGAATGATGGGAATCCCGAGCCTTCGGGCCAGGCCTCAGGCCATGAAGCTCCCCTCCACTCCGGAGTCCACCAAGGCATCGCACTGATGATGAGAGGTGGCCCACTGCAGTCTGACCTGGAGGAGATTAGACTCTCGGGTGGATTCACACAAGGAAATGCAAGGTAACCTCCCTGCTACTGATGGGCCCTGACTTATACCAGGCACTTTACCGCGAAATTACCCACTGCTCCACAATATAAGCACAGTCCCTGCGCTCTTCTGTGCTCCTTCTCCTCCCGGGAGAGGTGAACTCTGCCCACGTGCATGGGTTCGGGATCGAGTGAGGTACCAACCGTATCGCTTGGAGGGGTGATGGAACGAGTCTCCATGTCCAGAACCCAGTCTCTCTGTATCAGACAATTTTGATGCTTCAGCCATGTGTCCACTCGAATGGCTAGGTCAATCAACCCATCCAATGTTGTAGGTAAGTCAAGACTGTATATCTCGTTCTGGATATGGTCGACCAACCCATGCAGAAACATGTCCCACTGTGCCTTGTTGTTCCAGCTACACTCTGCTGCCAACATCCGGAACTTGATGGAGTAGTCTGCCTTAGATCTGCCAACACCCTGGTCGCATCTTTGCCAGACACAGAACAATCAAACACTTTCATAAGTTCATTACTGAAGGTTTTGAACAAATCCATACACTGATGTTGCTGCTCCCATACTGCTGTTCCCCACATCGCTGCTCGTCCAGACAGCAGCGTAATGACAAATGCCACCTTGGACTCCTCAGTAGGAAATGACAGCTGTAGAGCGAAGAACAGTGAACACTTAGTCAAAAAAGCATGACAGAGTTGGGGGTCACTCGAATAAGCAGCAGGAGGTGGCAGATGATGTTCTGTGTTGCTGGTAGATCGGCTGGTGGGTGGAACTGCGGGTGATGGTGTGGGCACAGTGTGCACGTGGACAGGCTCGATTCTCAGATGTTGCAGCTGGTTGGTAATATCAGAGACCTGCGCTACCAAGGCCTGAACTGCTCGACTGGTTGGCATAATCTGTTCATCCTGACGATCAAACCGAACTTCGTTTTTCTTTTAAATCTCTCTCAGTTCAGTTACATTCCCTGAATCCATGATTGGTCAGATCGTTATATCAGAGACAGAAACACTGGACCCAACTGCGAATGAACAAGGTATTTATTAAATACTCAAGAGAACAAACACGGCCAGATAGAAGATACAAGTCTCTGGTCAGCAGGTGTTCCTTGGCAGCTCAGGGACTGCAGTGGGCAGAATCCTCGAAGACAGGGACCAAAACAGGAAACAATGGTGACACGCCAACTAGGGCGAACAATCCAAGGCACTAGCACTGGTGGCAGGAACGTCCAAACAAACAGGAACTGGAGGACACTGCAAGGAGCAAGACAACAGAGAACAAGTAACAACGATCTGACAATGAACAAGACAAACACAGGACTATTTGTAGACTCACAGAACAAGACGCAAATGCCATTGATCTGATTGCTCATCAGCAACAGCTGACGCTGATAGACAATCAGACCAGAGCAGTAACGGAGCAGAAGGATTTAATAAATGCCGACTATACACCAATGAGGATGAGGTTACACATTGCAGAAGTTTGTCAGAACAAAAAGCTTGAGAGTGAGATTCCTTTGGTTCAGATGTATCTAGGATATGCAACATTACAGAATTCGTATCTGCACCCAATAATTTCAAAACCCGAAAATATCAAGACCTGCTTGCAGTTTCAAATTCCCATAACAGTGGTTTGTCTTAGTCTATTGGCCATTTAAAAAAAAAAAAAACTATTAGGCATGTGATGAGTCCAAACACAAATGATTTTTTCACACATTAATTTTAGTAAAAAGTTCAAGGTTTTCTAACCTTGTTTATTTATATTTTATTTTTATATATTTTTTATTATTATTATGGGATCATAAGACCAGTCAATATTGAATCACTACTGTGGTAATCAACAGTGTGCCACCATTCAGTGCTTCCCATTCAGAGTTGTTGGTGTGTGTGTGTGTGGGGTGTTGGGGTGTGTCCTTTTTTTTTTTTTTTACCTACCAGGAGTAAAACTGTCTGTTACAGTAGGGTGGTTGATGTGAAAAATATCAAAATTTTAAGTACTGCCTAGTGTTCCCACTAAAAAGAAAATGCAGTGATCATTTGTCAGTGCTTCTAGCTTGTGGCCATGAGGCCGATCGGCATTGCTCCAGGTGTGCACATAGAGCAGTTAGTCACAAGGGCATCCTCCAGGCTGTCTGACAGTATTGATGGAGAACCACATATTTAGTCTTCACCAAATAGGGCTTTAGTGAATTCCCACTGTTCTCCTCTCAAAGCCCTGAGCCCTGCTCCGGTGATTAGTCCACTCCTTTCAGAGCGGGACCATCATGGATTGACCCTGGTTCAGCTAATGTCAACACTCAGGACAACAGAGCTGTTGAGTGTCGCAGTGCTGCCAAAGGTGTCGCAGGTATTCATTGTAACGTCCTTTTTATTTTTTTTAGATGGTATGTGAAAAATGGTACAACAGATATGCTGTCCTCGAGCTACATTCCTCTGAAGAAGCAAAAGGCTCACTTTAAAGAAAATGGATTTGTTGCTATATAAGTCACACTGAGACTGACAGATAAAAGTAAAAACAAGGTTTAATAAACAGTGAGCAGACAGGCGCAACCATGTGTGTACCACAAAGGGATCATGAAGAGCAAACCAATAGAAAATTATGAACAAAAATGACAAACAGCTAATGATTAATGAGTGTTCATGGAAACTTATGAGAGATGGAAAATAGGAAAGTGATGGAAAAAACAAACTAAAAGACCATGACAATAAAACTAGCTAAACATATGTGGCATTGTGATTTCATAAAATATAAGCCTGTCTGTTTGTTTGTTTGTTTGTTTAGTTTTTGTGTGTGTATTGGAACAATTAATTTTAATGGGAAAACAAATCCTAAAAGTTGATACAAATACTTTTACAAATACAACGTTAATATTTTCTCAATACAGGCACTTCACGAAAGTTTGTATCATGTTCTGTTTAGTTTGATAAATACATAAAATAAAGAAATGCATATAAGGAATTTATTAAGATAAAACTCCTATATTATCTATACTATTGATCAAATTTGCTGTAAAAGTTATTTCAACTTAAATTACATTAAACTGACAAAGTAGAATTTTTTTAACCTAAATTAAGTTGAAAATGATTACCTTAATTTGCTGAGATTACGTCATGGAAAAACACATACTGATTTTAAGTAATGAGCATATAATTTCTTTACACCAATTTTATGTTATGTATCTGTTCTGTTTAGGTTTAATCATGTGTTCCTTGATTAATTTGATTGTTTCCCTTGTCCTCACTTTCCCACCACTTGTTAGTTGTCATAGTTTCTAATGGGTTCTCACCTGTTTCTGTTCTTCCTAATTACTCCCAGTGTATTTAAGATCCCGAGATTGCTCGGTACACTGTCCATTATGTTTATATTTAAGTGGTTGTGTTTTGTTCTGCATCCTTGTGGTTTTATTAATGCCCCCCCCCCCACCCCTCTCTCTCTCTCTCTCTCTCTCTCTCTCTCTCGTCCTTTGTTGTGCACTTCCTACAACATCCACCCATGACACACCTTAACAAATTTTACAAATTATTACGTTATTAATTTTTTTTTATTTAATTACACTGAACCACACATATAAATCTTTAAAAACCTTTTGTCTTAAAGTATTTTTTGATAGTTGTATTGAATAAAAAAAAATCTATTGCCACATTGTACCCAATGCATTGTGCACTGATGAACACCTCAATGTAGTATGCTTCATTGTCACATGACCTCACTATGTGCACATTACATTCTGAGTGGTGTCAAGTTTTTGTTTCATTTTGCAATCCAAATAAATGTAAAAAATGCTTAAATTTTGGGTTTGAATAAGTCCAGATCAGTAGTACTGTATATACTGCTATTGATGCCTGCATGCAGAGAAATTATCACTGTTGTTGCATCAGTTTTTATGAACTGAAATGAACAGAGAGTGGTCTATATACAGTATGACCGAACAAATTGTTTTATATTTGAGGCTTAGATGTGAATATCATAAAATATGTTCATAAATTAAATATGCAATATACACTTTGCCAAGCCAGGACACTTCTGGGAGATGGGCCAGAATGACATGGTCCTAATATACTCAAGGCTTTGTGGAGATAAGGAACTGCTTGTTCATTATTAAAATTAAGAACCCCAGCTTAACCTAACACATATATTATACTTGACTTTTGGAGTAGCTATTAAACACAGCTTTGTATATGGTCTTGTTGCATACTTGGTAAAGTGAGTTTTGTGAAATCACTAGGAATTTACATATTTCTGAAACAAACAAGAGAAGAGCTTTGGAATGCATTAAATGAATTGAATTATTTCAGCAGATAAAACATTAATTCAGATAATAATTAATAAATAATCTCTTTCATGGAAGGGCACAGGTTTTAATCTATTTTCTTTATTTTTTTATTTTTATAGCTTAACTGTAAAAATAAACTTTTGCATATTTTGAAAATGTGAATTTATCACTTCCAGTTGAAAGGTCTGCATAGTTGCTGTATAGTTAAACACGTTTTTATTTTTATTTTGAATCTCCTTAAATTTAACGGTGGTAAAATTGCTTTAACGAATAGCTTACTTCGTGCCTCTCTTTATCAAGCTGTAGCACACCCTTATGAAAGAAAAATATATTGCAGTATATTGGAAAATATCATGTAATATATTAGGCATATATTCTTATATATATATTTATTTTTTTACAATATATTGCAATATATTGAAAGTGGCAATCATTTGTATATTTTGCAATATATTATATAATATATGTATCGTCAATATATTATTAAATGTATTCAAATATATAAAATATTAGAAAATAAAAAGGGAAAATAATATATTACAATATATCACAATATATTTTAAGAAATATATTGGTAAATATATTTTCCTTTCGTTAGGGCAAACGGTGCAGGACGAATTGACCTCCAAAATGTAACACTTGGTGTTGGAAGTTTGTTCAAATCAGTAACCCAGTTTGAGCAATAGTAGTAGTGATGCTTGACTTTGCAAACACTACTAATTAAAAATAGAAGTCAGCTGAAATGGAGTGTTTAATTATATGCTAGTGCTGCTCCGGTTGGTTTAGCGATTCTCTCTGCTTCGATTTCTTCACTCAAACAGACTTCTTCAATAACAGACAGTACTTTCAGAGCTATGTTGAAAACTGTCATCAGCCTTGACTTTGAAAACTAATGGCTTTATTCTGCAGTTCAGGTAGCCAAGAGATTTATGATAGACACCTGTCTTTCACTAACCACTGTTACAACCGTTAAATGTCATACATTTCTTCAGAATTAGATGTGTGAAATCGTAGACAACCAGGTTTTACTGTAGGTTACTGGTATACACTGAAAAAAAAAATTGTATCGAAAAAATTTATACTCAGAAATTGCACAAATAATTACAAAGAAACAGATAATAAAATTAAACATGAAACACATGAAAATGTTGAATCGTTACATTGTCGGATTTGTGTGTTGTGTTGCTTGGCAGCCCTAAATGGCTTGTTCAGTTCAGCTAACGATCTATTTTGCTTCGCAAAGGAATTGTTTGTAATTAAGAAAAGCATTTGTTGAGCATTTGTACAGTTTATCACATTGCTGTGCTGCCACTGTTTAAAAGCAACAAACACCTAAAGGCCGTGTTACACACTACTTCATGTTGACATTTTGACTTTATTTGAAAAAAATGTGCTGCTTTTCTCCTGTTCTGTCATGTTTTAAATTTAAAACCGAGAGCACAAAATCAAGCTTAAATAACGCCCCGTATCTTAATCATTCTTAATGGGCAAAATGAAAACAATTACCGCCTCCATCAGAACAATAATTCCAATGATGCACTCCATCTATGAAAGGAAAAACCCTTTTGATTGTCTGTGTAAGACATGTTGGGTTTCAAGGGTCAATGCACTCTGATTAAAACATCTGTGCCGATTTCCAGAGCAATTTCACATTGAAATCTCTGCAGAACATCAGCATGCATCTTCAATTAACTGCTGTAATTGCAAATACAGTATTACCATCTTTGATCACTTGCTTTCTAACGGGAAATCTGCAGCGGGGGCTAATAATCTCTGGAAGGAGTGAAGACAAGCAGCTGCTTTATCAGGATGAAACATGAATGAAATGTGTCTTTAAAAGAGATCTATCAATGACTCATCTGAACAGGTTGGTTCTTATACATTACAGAGATCATTTGATTAAAATGAATTTGTTTCTTTGTTTCTTGTTTGCTTGTTTGTTTGGCATTCATCTGAAATATTGAACAGGATTGAAAATAAGTCAAAACTTAGTTTGGATAAATTTGACTATGTTTCTCATTATCTTAAAATTGGGTGAAGTTCTTAAAACTTATTTTGAGAGACAAATAATGGTGCCTAAATGTGAGTACATTTTATTTATTAAATTCTTCTATAAAGGTGTGTGTATTTATTTGTTTGTTTGCTTCTTTGTGTTTATGATATGGTTTAAATATAATTTCTTTCTTTCTAATTTCTTCCTCTTTCTTGGTATGACTTTGTAACCTAAATAATACTAAATTTTCATTATTTTGTCCAAATGTATATAAAATGTATTTATTTATTTATAATAGTATATGGATGGATGGACGGACGGACGGATGGACGGATGGATTTTTCTTTACAAGAATGTTTTGCATGCAGTTTGGGTGGATTCAAACTTTACTTTGAATCAAATAATCAAGCGAAGTGCTCCCTTAGCATGAAGTGTGCTTAAAAGATCTGATTTGAGGTAACAGAGGGATGTCATGTAGATAACAGAGACAGAGTCCTGTAACACTATTATGATCCACATTCAGGGCACATGTGAACAATACAGCCATGCACTCCATTAATCAACTTACACAAATTGTCTTTTTTACCATCTATAAACATTTCTACATGATGGACTCTCGAGGCCCTCTTTATTTTGTCCTCCTGCAAAGGTGAGTTGAGTTCCCAATTGTTTCCTCCTTTATCATCCTATCCCAGATAAAAGAGGAGGCGATGTCACACCTCCCAGGGCTTTCATCACTTTCTTGCCAGCTAATAATGACTGCGGTGCCACCTTGGAGGTCATTTGAGGTGTTTTTTTTTTTTTTTTTTTTTTTTTTTGTCATTAGCCAGAGGACTGGCATCTCCTCTGTATATTAACGTGTCCCAGATTCTCCATGTGTCGGCTTCATCATGGAAGTGATTCTAAGAAATTGAGCATGAGATTCTGCCACTGACAATACATTAAATCAGCAGTTGCCAGAGGGAGACGACGACGGGCTGGGTAAGAAGTCAGCTTGTAGAAAAAAAAGTACACCTGCTGACCATTAAACTGCGTTGAACCATATATTGATTTTTTGATTGGGACTAAAATGGATTTGTGGAGTACTAGACTTTAAAATAGACATATAAAAGCAATGTACAGCTGAAAGCCCAATGACACAATTTTTTTTTTTGCTAGGATATTGCTTTGCACTTGCTAGGGTGCTGTGGGTGTTTACTAAGTTACTAAGTGATTGCTCGATAAATAGACAAATTTACAAAAAAATCTGGATTTTGATAAAACTCATGGTAAAATAAAATAATGGTGGTTATAAATTGTATTTATTTATTTTGTTGTTGCTTTTTATTTGTTTGCTAGTTTGTTAATGCATGATTATATGTATGTTCGTGTGTATGAATGTATGTATAATGCCTAAATATTAATTTATTTGTAAATTATTTATACATTTATATTATTTATTGATTTTTTTATTTTTTATTTTATTTTTTTGCCATTTTGCCATTTTATCTATGGTTTGTTTGTGCCTAAATATGAATTTGTATGATTTTGTATGTATTTGTGTTTGTTTGTATGTCAAGTTTGTCAAGTTTTTACATAAAAAAATACATAATTTAGTTTATGATTATTATGTATTTCTGTGCCTTTAAAGTCTTCAAAGAACTGCAGCAAAAATCAAGCATCATTGGGTTAGTGTGGATCATAATGCAATGATGGATGGTAAATAGTACATTTTAGTGTGCACTGCAGTATGTTTTTAATTTTAAAATTTCTTTCAATTTGTATCTCATTATAGGAGTCAAATCAATAAATACATCCACATAGTGTTCTTCAAAAGTTAGAGACATCATCAGCCTTATTTTTCGAAAAACCCATTAAATTGGAATATTATGCAAATCTGAAAACCCTCCTACACAGATCATTTTCCAGAAGAAGACCATCTGTAAAACAAAGTTACTCTGATTCTTGTTTTGTGTTCTTTAAACTCTCCCCCCAAAATTAATACGTTATTCCGGCAGTGTTACAACAACTCGTATTATTCTCCTGAGAGAGCTCTGTGTCAAACATTTCTTCCCTTACTAGAATTCCCCTTGTGTGTGTCCTCAAAAGTGGCAGCAACATTCTGTAGGCAGCTTGTTTTCCTCCTTGTGGTGCCCTAATGTCATGTTACTCACTGAGGCTTGACTGTCAGGGTCGGAGTGGGCGCGGGTGGCTGTGAAACTAGGCCGCCTGCCAGCCATCTTTAACATGCATGCTTCTGGCTGCATTACTTTCTACTGCGCCCTACAGAACCCAGAATGATCAGCATGTTTGCAAGGCACTTTTCTTATAGAACGGCTGCTATTTTTGAAGACATCTTGCATCATCTAATGCAATTCTGGCTGATAATTATGTTGATTAGGGCTGACTTGGCAGTAAACAAAGTTGTTGAGATTCACTCAGTTCAAAACTGAAAGATGCATTGCCTAAAATATGTGATTTTCTGGGATTGTTCGCTTGAATCCGATTTGATTCCTAATCAGCCATGTCTGGGTTGAATCTTTTAAGTGTTTGGTTAGTCAAAAACTGTCTGTAGTCAAAAACAGCATTTTTTTTATTATTATTAAAATTATATTATAGGGCAAATGTATCTTCAGTGAGATCAAAATAGTTGCAAAACCAAAAGGCAGGAAGCGACATTTTACTGTATTTTAAGATGACACCTTTTAGCCAGATTTGACGACAGGATTATGTGTCTTTCACAGAGGACTCCATAATGCATATCACAAAACTTTGCCAAATGGCAGACTCAAGAAAAAACAGTTACTTCAAGCTGCTTATTTCATTCATTAAAGAGCACAAATTAATTTACACATACAAGGTATGTGTTCGAGTGTGATCTGTGTTTGTCTGTGTGTGTGTGTGCACAGGTTCCTCTTATCCTAAGGGTTAATTAATAGTTAATTAGATCCACAGTATTAATAAACTGGCAGCATCTGTGTCATTGCTGTCTTCCTACCTCCATGACACTTGAATCTGCAGCAGCAGCTGAGCTCTCTGCACTGGGCCCAGCAACATTCTAGGTTTGAAAAGATGAGCACACAATTCAGACAAGGGAGAACATGAGCCTATGGCTTATAATATCTTATCTAACTATTGCATATGAGTGCCTGTAATAGAAGCCTACTTTTCACCATACAAGGATGAATTACATACTGTAACCTATGTATGCATGTATTCAATGTTTATTTTAATATATGACTGGCTGTTTTAAAGTAAAGTTCACAACAAATGTCTACATTACTATGTATATAAGTTTTTAACGTTAGATTTTATTGCAGGTAGCCTACAGCAGTCTGTTTACCCTAAATCCAAACTTATCTGCTGATATTTCAGTCATGCAATTCAGCAACAGGCTTGCTAACACTTGTAACAAATTATCATGAAGCAATGACATTTTAAAATATAACAACTGTTTAATACAATGTAGGCTACTGACAAAAAACACTGGAACTAATTGGCAGAAGTAGTGTAAAAATGACTTGAGCTAGCTGTATTTTCTGTTATCTTCTTACCTCTGTGACACTACTTTCTACTGCTGCAGCAGCGTAATTTAAAGGGGTCATATGACATTGCTAAATAGAATATCATTTTGTGTATTTGGTGTAATGCAATGTGTTTAAGGGGATTAAGGTAAAAAAAAAAAAAAATAATAAAAAAATAGTACATTGTTTCTTTGTTTCTTTATTCATTCATTCATTAGCTCTGTAATAATCCACAAATAATCCAGTATATATTTATTTACTGACATTTAATTACAAAAACTTCAACTTTATTTCCGTGTTCAAATATTGTTCTGAATCCCCGATTTTCAAAGTGGTCTGTTTGACTCCACTATGAATCCCCATATTGAAAATAAATCAGCAATATTTTCAAACACTTTCAACCTGTGAATTCAGATGGTAGAGGTAATGTGCTGTGTCAAAACAAGCAATTTAGACATATCATGGCCTCAGGGTTAGAACCATAAAACCAGATCTGACAATGTTTGTTCTGAAGTCCAGGTCTGCTCACTTGAAGCTGAAACCTGCTAAATATTTCATGATTTGACAGTCTGTTTTTCCCAGTATCACTGAAATATGTCATGAATATTAATAGGCATCCTCAACCATCAACACGTCTGTTTGTTCAAATTAGATTCATAGATATTCACAAATTCAGAAAAATTATTCCCTTTACGTGTCTAATGAGTAAAGTTCAGTGTAATATCAACAGGAGCATGAACATGAAGAGCTGAGGAGGAAACTGACTGCATGAACCAAATATCAAGCGCTTCATGGCCTTCATATCATATTCAAACAAATTGATCGAACCATAAATCATATCATAACAAACTTCAAGTTAACACTAGACTGTGGAGCAAGCTTGTTGAGAATTCATGAACGGTTGAAGAAACAAAAATAATCCATCCTGCCGACACAATGACTTTGATTTCTACTTGTTCACGTTTTGATATTTTCATTCATCATAATGTGATCTAAAATAACTTTTAAGCCCTGTTTCACACCACATGCATAAGAAAATAAATATTTTTTTGCTATACTACATTCAGTTATTATAGTCAACTAAAGCAATTTAAATTAAATTAAATTAAATTAATGCTAACTGAAATAATAATAAATAAAATACATAGAAAAAAAACAACAACTAATATATAAAAAAAATTAAACACAAAATACCAAAATAATTATTTGTATTTATGTAATTAGTATCTACTTTTATAGCTATAATACTACTGTATATTAATGATACTACACCGATAAAATTGCATATTTCCTTTAATAGTAAAACAAAAATTATAAAATGATTATTGGGATTGAGCTAGTAAATGTCACGCTGTCTGGTCTATGTTTCCCTGGGTGTCCACTAGTGGTCTCACTTCCCCATAGGCACCTCACCGTAGGCACTACAATTCCCACTAAGCCTTGTCTCTTCATCACAGTAATTGCACTCTTGTTAATTGCACTCAGGTGTCTTCACTTGATAGTCATCACCCTGCCTTTATCATCCGGTCTGTTTCTGTTTGTTTCATGGAGTCCTTACTTTCCGTCACCAAGTTTCCTCACGTTCCTAGTCTTCTTCCTCACGAGTTCCTGTTCCTGTTTGTTTGTTTGTTTGTTTGTTTCTGTTTTGACTCTGATTTTGGATACCCTATTAAACTCACACTGCACTTGGATCTTCCGTCTCCTGTGTTCCCGTACGTGACAGAAGGACTCCATCATGCCAAGATCCAGCGGTGTGGGATTTCGTATATGTTCCCCAGCCACCATAGAGGAGCGGATGGGGAGACTTTCAAACCTAACCACTCTCCATCAAAAGGGGAGTGAGGTGGGTGGCTTGGCGCAAATGTTCTGGACAATGGCAATGGGGCTGGGGTAAAATGATGAGGCCCTGAAGGACCTATTCAACGACTGCCTGGATGACCCTTTGCCTGGGTGGGAGATGAAGGGGCTGGAGATACTGGACTTTTGGGGGTTCACCAATTACCTACAGCATCGATCTCGGTGGGATGCCTCAGCCACACCTGTCTCTCTCGGTGGGATGGCCGACTCATGGCACAAGATGGCCACTTGTCCAGTGCCTCTACATGGGATGACAGCTACAGTTCACCCTCCAGAGTCGAGTCAGGTTCTCGTTGTCCCTCCGGAGTCGAGTCAGGTTCTCGTTGACCCTCCACAGTCGAGTCAGGTTCCCGTTGACCCTCCAGAGTCGAGTCAGGTTCCCGTTGACCCTCCAGAGTCGAGTCAGGTTCCCGTTGACCCTCCAGTGTCGAGTCAGGTTCCCGTTGACCCTCCAGTGTCGAGTCAGGTTCCCGTTGTCCCTCCAGAGTCAGGCCAGGTCACCGTTGACCCTCCAGAGTCAGGCCAGGTCACCGTTGACCCTCCAGAGTCAGGCCAAGTCACCGTTGACAATCCAGAGTCAGGTCAAGTCACCGTTGACACTCCAGAGTCAGGTCAAGTCACCGTTGAAACTCCAGAGTCAGGTCAAGTCACCATTGACACTCATGAGTTAAGCACTACCATAGTTAGACCCTCAGGAGTCAATTCAAGTCACTGGGGTTCTTCAAGGACAGAGTCAAGTCACCGGTGTTCTTCATGGGCAAGGTCAAGTCACAGACTATCTTCATGGGCAAAGGCAAGTCACCATTCACTCCTGAATCCAGTCTAAACTCCGTGGAACTACCAGAGCCTCTCCACATCTCTGCTGAACTACCAAAGCCCCTCCACGTCTCTGCTGAACTACCAGAGCCTCTCCACATCTCAGCTGAACTCTCTGAGCGCTCGACTGATCCTGTTGTGGCCACGGAGGCCACCCTTAACTTGTTCATGTTCTCTGTTTCAGACTTGCCTATACAGACTTGCTCTCATGTATCATCGATCCCGCTGTGGTGGTCCTCGGTGCCGCCCTGGTGGGCTTCTGTCTCGACCGCACGGATGTGGTGGTCCTCTGCGCCACCCTGGTGGGCTTCTGTCTCAACCGCACGGTTGTGGTGGTCTTCTGCGCTGACCGGGTGGGCTTCTGTCTCGACCGCACGGTTGTGGTGGTCTTCTGCGCCGCCCTGGTGGGCTTCTGTTTCGACCGCACAGATGTGGTGGTCTTCTGTGCTGCCCTGGTGGGTTTCTGACTCAACCGCATGGCTCCAATTCCACCTTGCTCCACCCTGGATTCCTGCCCTGTCGGTTCGGCCCTGGGCCACTGAACTTTCTGTTCTCCCTTGGACTTGTGTTTTTTGTTGTTTTTGTTTTTTTGGTACTTCCTGTCTCTGTTTCCCCATTTTACCAGCCCTCCATCCCTCCCCCTGGTCCTCCGCCACTCCACCTCCCTCCTGGTCTTTGTATTCCTTGGTCTCTTTTTGGGTTCGGGTGGAGCATCTGGTAGCTGCTCCGTGGAGGAGGGGGTAATGTCACGCTGTCTGGTCTCTGTTTCCCTGTGTGTCCACTAGTGATCTCACTTCCCCATAGGCACCTCACCGTAGGCACTAAAATTCCCAGTAAGCCTTGTCCCTTCATCACAGTAATTGCACTCCTGTTAATTGCACTCAGGTGTCTTCACTTGATAGTCATTACCCTGCCTTTATCATCTGGTCTGTTTCTGTTTGTTTCATGGAGTCCTTACTTTCCGTCACCAAGTTTCCTCACGTTCCTAGTCTTTGAGCTCCTGTTCCTGTTCCTGTTTGTTTGTTTGTTTGTTTTTTTCTGTTTTGACTCTGATTTTGGATACCCTATTAAACTAACACTGCACTTGGATCTTCCGTCTCCTGTGTTCTCGTACGTGACAGTAAGAACTATTACAAACTTGAGCTTAATTTACGGGGGGAGAGGGATCACATTTACATGCAAATGGTTTGTGGCATGCAACAGTTTGTGCTGAATAAGGTTCAGCATGCTTGTAGGATGCTTTTACAATTTTTATTTAATTTTATTTATTTATTTTTATGAGGTGCTGCTCATTTTCATTTACTCCACCAACCTCGCTCTGCTCCCACGGCGCTCGGCCCCCGCCCCACTCATCACAAATGACAAAAACAGTTATTTTATGGTTTTTAAATGGGTTGTTCACCCCCAGGGGATCCAAGATGTGGGTGACTTTGTTTCTTCAGAAGAACACAAACTACAATTTTTAGCTCAAACCGTTGCAGTCTCTCAGTTTTATAATGTAAGTGGATGGGAATAACGGCTAAAACATATAAAAAAAATATTTAAAAAACTCAATTAAACCCTGCGGCTTGTGATGATACATTGATGTGTAAAGACACAAAATGATCTGTCTGTGCAAGGAACTGAAAAGTATTTATATAATTTTTTACCTCTGATGCACGTGATGTCCGAACTGTTAAAACTCTCCAGCGTTTCATGATTGTGCGTGTTCTCAGCAGCAGGCGCGTGAGGCGTCTTCTTCTTCTTCTTCTTGCTTTATGGCGGATCGTAGACTTCTAAGTTCATCAACTCCACCTATCTCTCAAATGGACCATTAACAATATCTATAATCTCAATTAGGAGTGTAAATGGTCAGTTTGAGAGATGGTGGCAGGAATGCACTTATAAGTCATTATAAGACTGGTAGACTGCATTGGTTTGAGGTAAAAATCTCAGTTTGTGTTCTACTGAAGAAACAAAGTCACCTACATCTTGGATGCCCTGGGGGGAAGCAGATAAACATCTTTTTTTTTTTTTTGGTTGAACTATACGTTTAATCATTGAAACCACTGCTTACTAGTTATCCAAAAGAATAAAAAATCTATGAAGTATGTTTCTGTGTTAATGTTTTCAAGTGCCATATGATTCAACAGCAGGATGACAAAAATAACTCTGTGTATTTCATAGGGAATCTTGTTTTCACTTACACTTATCTTGAGTTAATTATTGTCTCAGCAGTCCAATTTCCTCCACTGGGTCAACTGCTGAGCTGTGCTGGGCTGAGTTACAGGCATTAGCACTTTAAAATGCCAGAGGTGTTGTGCCTGCCCATCAGGGTTCTGTAGGACAGTGAATCTCGGCACAGAATACAAAGTAGTTGAGCTATAAAATGCCAAGTTAAAGATACAGTTCACTTAAAAATAAACATTTGGTGAGAATTTAGTGACCTTCAGGCTATCTAAGGTGTAGATGAGTTTGTTTCTTCATCAGATTTGGAGAAATTTTGCATCGCATCACTTGCTCACCAATGGATCCTCTGCAGTGAATGGGTGGCGTCAGAATGAGAGGAGAGTCCAAACAGCTGATAAAAATAATACTCCACAAGTAATCAACACTATTCCTTTAAAAGCAACCTATTCCAGAACTTGTATCTGAGATGACTTGATATGGGATTATATATAATGCATTTTATGATGACACAATATCATTTGTCTCATTCTGTTATCCAACTCAGAAAGAAGGTGTTTCCAGAACAAGCAGGCCCGTATTTGCACCTTTTTTCGGTGAAGATCATGGGGAAATATTTGTTTACTTTTTTCAGATCTTTACTGTAGCCCACATATGACCTCCTGACCTGCTCTTGATTTCTCAAAGCACAGAAGCCCTTCAGGCTAGAGGTAGACACAGCAGGGGAGTAAAACATTATCCGTGGCCAGGCTGAAATGGTAAATGAAGAACGTCACCAGTGGGTTGTTTGATCACAAATATCTCCAACATAATGTCAGAAACTTTTCTGTGATCATCTATATAAAAGTGTGCGACTACTTTCCGCCTGTGCTTTCATAAAATGTGTGATTTAGTTTATTGTTTACTCTTCACAACATAAGGAATGAGGGGCTGAACTTTTAACCTCAGACCAAAATTCAGAAATGTTGAATTGCATCGTTATAGCAGCAGTGTTTCAGAATGCTGCAGAGGTAGTTGTTAGCTTCCTTAGACCAATAAAGAAAGTCTTATCATAGGCAGCAAGTGGCATATTTACAGCTTAAGAGCTTTGGTAATTTTTAATTAGCCTAAATTAGTTGCAAATCGCAAGGGAGCCCACACAATGTCTGTTATGTTTTAGCATTCATCATGGCCCACATGCCATAATCATGACTGCTTCTGATGAATAGGTATGAGCTGCAGTTCATTGCATTATATATGCAATAAAGCAGTGACTATGATCATTTTAAATGTTTGATGTAATGTTAAAATTGAGTTCACGGAGATTAAATATGATATATTTTGCTTTTAAAATCACAGTTTTAGGCTAGGCTACTAAAAATGCAAACCATTTTTATTATTAATCTCAAGTGTTTATCTATTTTTTTGTGAAAACTAAAAAAAAAAATCCATTATGCTAGAGTGTTGCTATGTGTTAGGGCAATATTAGGAGTTGATGTTGTGCTGGTTGTAGCTAGGGTGTTGCTGTTCATTTCTTAGTGTTAGGACATTGTTTTGCAGTTGCTAGCATGTAATTTGCTTGGGTGATGCTATGTGGTTGATAGGTGGGTGCTTTTTATCTAGGCTGTTTTCAGCATGCAGTTACTAAAAACTTTTTGAAAAAAAAAAAAAAAGTGTGACACTCTAGGAGTGTGACACTAACTCCACCATTATCCTAGAGTGTCACTGTGCAGTTGCTAGGGCATTCTGAGTTGGTTTTACAAACATAACCATCCAACACATTCATACAGAGGGATTTGTCCGCTAACGATGACTTTATATATATATATATATATATATATATATATATATACATTCAGAAGTATGTTATCCCTAGATAATAATCAGTAAAAGCTGATAACAGGCTCATCCAGGTATCTGAAGTTGGCGCTATACTGTTGCCAGGAACAGTTTTTCTTGGTGGAAGCTTTGTGTTTGTTTAGCTAATAAAATATAAGAACTCGATTCAAAATTATGTACAATTATTTAATTATGTTATCCTGGTATCTCCACCTTGCGCTCTTGTTTCAAACAAATGTAGTTACTGCCATTTTGCTACGATTGTTTTGTACACCATTGCAATTTGCAACTAATTTAGGCTTATTAAAAATTGCCTAAGTTGGTCATCTAACCTGTGCAGATCGATCAACCCCAACTTCAGCAAGACGCTTCATTTGATGTCACTGCTTCCAAAGAGTATTGTGAGGAGCTATCTTACTGTTATGTCAATCTTTAAAACATTTGAAATTAAAATTAATGGCAGCATTTTTTATTTTATTTTTTTTTTTGCCAAATTTGACACAAAACATAAAATGCTCTCCTTGTGTCATGTCGACATCATATGGTCAATATGTCAATAACATGACGTGTGATTCCAGTCAATAACACATCACGTTATTGACGTGTAATTGGAAGTGGGATATTTAAACTCGGATGTTTTTTGTAGTGTGAACACCACAATAGCTTCAAGACAGACGATCAAGTCATGTAGTTTGAAAAGCACAGCCATCTGCTGACGTTTAAACTATAGTGTGAACTCAGGATTCAGTTGTCAGGGATCTGGAAGGAGGACCCTATTGCAGTGAGTAAAAAGTTTTGACAAAAAAGACCAATACAAAAGGGTTGTGATACCACAACAGGAACAGTAAACAGAGACAGCTAGGGAAGGCCACTGGAAAATAAAACAAAACTGATAAAAAGTAAAAATACAAATTTAACCAACACTAACTAAAAGAATAAATCAAACAGAATATAAACAAAAATCAGGATAGAAGAACCAATAAATATTAAGAGTAAAAGCAAAAGGAAAGAACAAACAGATTGTTAAAACAAGGAGCAAGTCAAAAACATGGAACTACAAGAGACTAGACAAGGACAAGGACACAAGGCAGGGAGACTCAGCCACATCCACTAACAGCAACAAACACAGTGACAATAAGGGTAAGATTGACAAGAACCAGTAAAGAAAATAGGGCAAGGGGCACTATAAATAGGGAGGAAAACACAGAAGGCACAGGTGAGAACAATTAGACCAACAAGGCTATCAGGAGGGTGTGGTAAAAAGGAAACAAGGAGGAGGGGCTAAAGCACATGGCTCAGAAAACAATCATCTAGGCCATGTGCTGACACAAGACACAGGGCAAAACCCTGACACAAGTCTCTATAAACCCCTCTCTTCCATGAGCCTAAACTCTGCTCAGATTGGTCAGATGGCCCAGTCTGCTGTGACTGGTGTACTGAATACAGTTGTTGTCGGAAATGATACACCTATTCCCATAGTTTTGTATTTTGAACGCTTGAAAGAAAATATAAACATCTATTATTTATCATACTTACAGGTTGTGAGTCAGTGGAGTCAGCTAGTCTAAATAATCTGGGTACGGAGGCATCTTTCAAGAGCTAGCATTTTGTGATTATTGCAAGATCAGTAAATTGACGAGAACACAAAAAAGATTGTGGTTGTACTGCTGTGGTGCAGTAAAAAATAAATAAAAATTAACCACTGATTTTTTTTTTTTTTTTTTTTTTTTTTTTTTGCAGCCTAAACATTCAGAAGTGAAAATAAAACAAATGTACAAATACACAGCCTAGGACACAGCGTCTTCTCAACATGAATTAGCTATACAAAGTATGAGGGAGGGGTAAGTTTAAATCTGACCAACGTAGAACATAGCCGTTATCCCATGTAGCCTCATGGAAGTGGGATTTAAATTAATAAAGACTCATTTAGCCTGTTCAGAGTCAATTTTTCTTTTGGGAGACAGTAACTTTAGCACTTTCAGCATTACAATTTTGCAGAATTTTTATAATCATATACAGCTACAATACACTGCATGAAAGGCAAAATTTGACATGTCATAAAAGGGACACTTTAAAGGATTTATCAATTATATGGACTAGAAGCACAAAACTAAATAAAAGAAACAAAAAAATGGGCTACCTGAAAGATAAAATGTAATTTATTTGTAATTGTGTAAAAAAAAAAAAAAAACTTTATAAAACACCATAGGAGAAACTCAAAGAAACCAACAGTGAAATAGACTGACAGGTTCTGACATCATACCTGAACCACTCTATATTGAAAAACTTATTCTGCTGGGAGTCATGTTTTTATAATGCCTGTGATGTTGCATATGTAGACAACAAGCTCACTAGAACAGAGCTTAAGAGTAGAATTAAACACTTTTTATGAAAGAACAAACACATTAATTACATATTTTTTTCACATGTGCTTTTTAAAGTGGGTAAATGTGTGTGTTTAAGCATGCTTTCCAAATTTACAATAACAATGATGGTCATTATCAGTAGGGGTTTGAATCCAGGGGCAAAGGTCACCATGAGAATAAGCCAAAATAAATTTAATCAAAGTAGAAAAATGAAACTCAACGAAATGTTAAAGGGGGCACACAAATGCCATCAAAATGCCATTTAAACAAGCCTTGCCCTTTCATGGGTTTCATCATATGACACTCTGGAGAACATTGGTGATGTTTGGGTAAAGGGTCATAAATGAAAACAAAGCCTTCCATTTGAGTGGGGCCGACAGCCCTTGGTACTTAAAGGTGCCATAGTACGAAAAAATCACTTTTATAAGGTTTTTACACAGATGTGTGGCCGCAGTATGTGAAAACAACTCATTCATTGTTTTATAATTCCAAAAAATCATAAACCATCTCTCTACACAAGCAGTCCCAGACTATGACGACATGGTGAAAGTCCCGACCATTTGTGATGCTCTATGCCATATTAACATATACACAGCCCTGTGTGATAAGCTGCGGTTCGCCATGACTGTTCTCTTGCTGTAGCTGATGGAGATACAATGTCAGCACCAAAGAGCCAGTAAAAGTGTTGCATGTTGGGATGCACCAACGATCATAAAAGTCTCCATAGACCACTGAGGACACGGTGATTACATTAAATTTTCGAAGGTGTCCACCCAGCTTTTTTACGAACATTTTAGCTTAGCAATAGAATATAAAAAAAGCTGAAAGCTGATATTAGTAAATTTTTTTGTCAATTTGACTGCTTTGGCCATTCAAGGTAGAAATACTCAGAACTCTTAAGTGTTTTATCATTTTAATAAAATAGCAATGTTATAATAAAATATACACACATTTAGGAAAAGTCAGGGTATTGTAGTTATATGGGTTTTATTTCAACAAAGGTATTACATTTTTAAATTTAAAAATGTTCAAAATGACTGCCTTGGTATTTATAGTGTTAATTGTTGTAATGAACGAAGAAGAAGTGAAGAGGACTCTTCGTAATGCACCTGTAAAGGCCTGTTCACATCAAAAACAAAACACAGGCTTATAGTATGTTAGTCTCAAGGTCACATCTTATTTTAATAACCCTTAAAGTCTTTTGTCCACTAGAATATTTTTGTGAAAATGTATTTTGTCAACTGAGCGATCGACAGATCCTCAAAGTCTTACAAAAATGCATTGTTTTAATTAAAATCGTGTTCAATTTAATATTTGTTCTTGGCGTCAATAGGCCTCGATATGCAGGACATTTTTGAATTTCAAACTAAATTTAGGTAAACATGAACAATTGCTTAAACAATACCTTGAACTGGGACACTACTGTTAAGTTACATATAATGGACCTACTTTCTTAAGTGTCTGAAGTCCATTCTATCTCCTTAAATCGCTTCCCTCTAAAGTTCAATAATAAATGCTTAGTGGGAAATTAGGTAATTATCATCACCTTTTCAGATGTGACACGGGCTATACATCATCCACTTCTTTCTCATTCCTTTCAATTCCATGGTTCCTTCCACCACAGCGGCAAGTGCAGGCACGTGCACAGGTAGGGCTCAACCTGTGCAGAGCACATGCCCTTTTTGCCCTTACACTCCGAAGTGCCCTTTTTTTGTTGTGTTTTTTTTTATTTTATTTTTTTATTTTTAATCAATGCTATTGGTCACCCTTTACGTCTGTCTGTCTGTTTTACAAATATTTAGCAAATGAAAGTTCTTAAAACGAGCTTGTGTAAATCTAATTCGATCCTCAAGCTGTCAGTAAGCTGATAACTCCGCCCCCTCTATATTAACTGAATCAACTGAAGTTCCACAGCAGCCGCACAGTAGACAACAGCTGAGCTGAACAGTTTTGCGAAGGGTGAATAAATATCTTGTTGTTTGAATTAGTACTACTAAACACTATGTCTATTAAGGCTCATATTTTATTTATTTGATGTCTGACTGACTCACTGACTGAGACATGTGGGACGTCGCCTGAGAGAGAGGGCTAGCATTTGCCATCCAGTACATAGCCAACACTTAAATAGCCTGTGCATACAGTAGCATTTCATCTTTTATAAAATGCGATTTTGGCCAAATGCATTTTACCACAGGAAAAACTGAGCGCTCCGTCTATAAAGCTACAAAAACTAGTTTGTAACCTGTAGATGAAAATGTAATGTGAGGCGCCGTTGCCGTTTTAATGACGGACAAAAAAACAAAATTCACATTTGCACACATTCGCTGGTCAAAAACTATATATTGATAATTGGTAATACAACAACATATAATTTGTTTTTACCATCGGAAAATCATAACAGGTGCGCCCCCCGCTGTTTCGTACTGGAACTTACACAAAGCGACGAGTGATCCTCATCACCTACATAACATATATTTATAAGAAATTTCTTCTTTGATTTATGATTGCTGATACACTTAATTTATTAACATTTAGGCTAATCATGTTATGGTATGCTCTCCGCTCGTCCTCACATGTATAAAATGTATTAAAACATGGTTTTACTACAGTAATGTAGTAGTAACTAAAAAAAAAATTACAGAAGATCACTGTGAAATCTTTATATTTTATCATGCAGAATGTAATTCATGATTCATTCCAAGGCTTCATTTATTTGATCCAAAATACAGCAAAAACAGTAATATTGTGTAATATTTTTACAATTTTAAATAACTCTTTTCTATTTGAATATATTTTAAAATGTAATTTATTTTTGTGATCAAAGCTGAATTTTCAGCATCATTACTCCAGTTCAGTACTCTAAAACCCTGTTTATCTATATTATCTAATTATCTAATATTATTATTATGGTTGTTATTAATCGTGAATAAATCTAAAGCTTTTGAGACTATTATTTTGTGTTATTGAATTTGATGTGACCATTTCTTTCTTTTATGCAGGCTTACTAAATAATCTTGATATAAAAAAAGGGAGGGGGGTGCCCTTTTTCAGTTTCAGCACATGTCCCTCAAAAGGTCTGTGCACGGCCCTGGGCAAGTGTACATTTTGGAATGTGCGTATTTTTCATCTTTGACTGTGATTCTGTATCAACCCGGCTTACTGAATTTACACTGAAATGGATATTCTGCTGTCAAAAAGAATGTCATCTGAAAAGACATTTCCAGTTTCAGTTCTATGCACAAGACTATAGGCTAGACACCTAGAATATTTTGCACATCTTTGTGTATGCAGCACATTACAATAACTGTTATCAGCTCTTCTTTGGCCGAAGAGCGAGGAAATATAAGAAAAAAAAGTTTGCATTTAAACATTTATTTTTATTTTTGACTATATTTGTAGAGGTTAAATTTCATTTCTTTAATACTAATAATGACAGGCTGTCAAGAAAGGTTGAATTTCAAAACATCCTAATTTCAGAATTACTAACAGGCCTAATGGAACACTACCTTCTATTTATTTAAAATTGTGTGTGAAAACATATGCAAAATACAACACTATGCCTTCAAACATTAGTATGCTGCAGTGCTTTGCGTTCAGTTCTATGAGTGGTGTCCTGTTATCTCAGAATTAAAAACATTATTTAGCATTTTTAAACCTCTACCTAATGGTTAGAGAGTCTGACTTGTAACCCAAAGGTTGTGGGTTTAAGTCTCTGGTCCATCAGGAATTGTTGGGGGGTGAATAACAAGTGCTTTCTTCCACACTCATTACCACGACTGAGGTGATACCCGAACCCCCAACTACTCCCCCGGCACCACAGCAATATGGCTGCCCACTGCTCCTGTTCATGTTGTGTGTTCACTACTGTGTGTGTGCACTTAAATGGGTTAAATGCAGAGCTCAAATTCCGAGTATGGGTCAACATACTTGGCCACATGTCACACGTCACTAAACTTCACTAAAGTTTTAACTTTAAGTTATTTAACTTTTGGAATTGTAATTATGAACCTAGAAAAGTGGTTTTAAAACCTGTATATAATATTTAATAATAATGTTAATTTAATGTGAGATGTTGATTAGATGCTGATTAGACAGCATGATTATTGCACAGGTGTGCCTTAGGCTGGCCACAATAAAATGGCATTCTAAAATGTGCAGTTTGACTGTATTGGGGGGTCCGGGGGGGTCCGAAAACCAGTCAGTATCTGGTGTGACCACCATTTGCCTCATGCAGTACAACATATCTCCTTCGCATAGAGTTGATCAGGTTGTTGATTGTGGCCTGTGGAACAATGGTCCACTCCTCTTCAATGGCTGTGCGAAGTTCCTGGATATTGGAAGGAACTGGAACATGCTGTTGTATACGCCGATCTAGAGCATCCAAACATGCTCAATGGGTGAAATGTCCGGTGAGTATGCTGGCCATGCAAGAACTGGGATGTTTTCAGCCCAGGATTGTGTACAGATCCTTGTGACATGGGGCCGTGCATTATCATGCTGCAACATGAGATGATGGTTGTGGATGAATGGCACAACAATGGACCTCAGGATTTTATCAATGAGCGCTCTGTGCTGTTGTTTGAACTTAGAGAACTGCCTATAACTGTCACTCAATAAAAGATATCCAGATGCTGAAAGAGGGTAAAAACAATGTTTGTTTGAATTTTGTAATGAAACGTAGGCCTAGAAAATGCATTCATTTAATTTATACTATGGGCTTTGAGAAAGGTCAACATAGAATATACTGCCATGCAACTTGACACTCTTACACATTTTTTTTTTTTCAAAGAATTCAGAGTACTTGTTTGATTATGCAACCACAAAGGCATCTGCTCTTATGTGTTATGTCCACTGGCTGGGCGCATTTCAGAGTTAGTAGAGTAGTCCTTGATTGACAGGATGTATTTGTCATGCTGTCTGTAGGACTTCACACAGGGGCTGGAAAGATGGAAAAGCCAGCAAGGGGCCAGTCTCCAAGAGCTGAATCCTGCCGCACTGATAAGCTGCACCTTGGTGGGCCACGCTGAGCGTTCTGGACCCCAGATCAGCAGGAATCAAACCGCATCCATGGGAGAGAGACGCTGGCTGCATTTCACTATTTATTATCAGGTAAATACAGAAAGTTGAACACAACGAAGACTGATATTCAGGAATATACAGAAGCAGTAAAAGAGTTTCTGACCTCAAGACACTTAAATGTGTTTAACAGTAAAAATTCAGTATATGCAGACTGTTGCATTTGCTGGCTGTTTACAGCCCCGTGAAATACACTCATGTACATTCATGTATTTTATTTTCTATTTCAGTCATATTTATATATACAGGTTTAAAAGATAACAAAGAAAAGATTTCAAAATGTTCAGAAGAAAATGTGAATTGTCATCTGTATTTTCCTGTGCATAAGTCATTGCATAAGTCTACCCTCAAGTCTCAGAAGTCGCATTCACGGAAACTTAAGAAAAAAAATCTTTACTGCCATTTTCTTATTATTTTTAGGTTATATTTTATAGGCTATTCCCAAATATTCTTCTTAAGAATGCTGTCGTCTTTTTTCTTAATAATGCTTTCAAGACAAAATTTAAGAAGTATTATAAGTCTTGAAAAGAATCTTGTTAAAATCAGTGATAGCATTATCAAAAACTAAATGAATTAGGATTTATTTTTTAATGCATTTACAGATTTGCATTGCTTAAACATGATGTGCCATTTTAGTCAAAAGTATTTCTTTGCCACTTTGCCAGCTTCACCATTCAGAGCACATTGTGTCTTGATCTGATCTTAAATGCTGTTTGACACACTCCAGTTGTGTATTTATATTCTTTGAGTCTGACCTTACATCTTGGGCAAAGTTATGAAGTCCCTTTTGGATGTTTGATTCATGCAATTTGACATTAACTGAGGCAAGACTTGCTTATAAATCCCTTTTACGTTATCCTGGGGTTCTTCAAGACCTTGGCCATGTTTGGAATGCAACACTGCCTCCTATTTGAAACTGGGTTCTGCCTGTCATGTAAAAAAAAAAAAAAAAAAACATAAGATTTATAATAAAAAAAATAGTGCAGATGCTGTTGTCATTATTATTATTATTATTATTATTATTATTAAATTTCATTTATATTTTTTTTTTCTTTTTTTTTCTTTTTTTTTTAGGCATAAATGTCATGGCACTGTTGAGCACATTGCATTGTGGAATAAAAGTATAAAATGCATGTACAGTTTTGATCAATGAATGAACTCATGCCTTGATTGGATGCATTTATTAAATTATTTTGTGTAAATTTTGATTCCTTTCTGGTTGTGATATTGCCATTTTATTGTATTATATTGTTAACACAGCCCTCCTGCATGCAGCTACTTTCAGCTCTCTGGCTGGATTTGGTGGGATGACCTGGCTATATTGGAATGGAAATCTGGAAATCTGAAGTTGAGTGGATTGACTATAAAATTACTAATGTTTTTTAAAGGGCCTCTATGAGCTCTTTTAATCTCAGCATGATGTACAACACACTTCATACTAAACCAGACCACCTGATGTTCAAGCATGGAAGTTCATTGCAAGTTATTTGCAAATTAAGTTAGAATTCTATAATCCTAAATAGATGGACCATTTGTAACGATTATATATATATATATATATATATATATATATATATATATATATATATATATATATATATATATATATATATATATATTTTTTTTTTTTTTTTTTTTTTTTTATGTATTTTATTTTCATTACTGGAAAATATTGGTATAAGGGTAGAAATTAGTAGAAATGTCATTATGATTTCTACTGGGATTTAGCAGTCACACTCAAATATTTGTACTGAACTATAAGTTTGATTGGCTTGACTGTCAAAAAAAGATGTGTTTATATAATTTGGTCAGTTTGACAGATTTCAGTTTTTGATTCACCAGAAGTAGTATGTGTTTTTCTTTACATGTTTGTAACTTTTTCCATTTAGGGTAATGAACATGACTGCAAAGTGTCAAAACTGCGTTGTGTTAAAGGGGTCCTGTTATGCTTTTTGAAGAAATTTATTTCTTTAATTATTTTTACATTTACATTTTGAATTTTTTTTTTTTTATGTTCTTTAATAGGTCAATTCCTCAACTGCCCTCTGAGGGAATTTACATATATGCATTTAGCAGGAGCTTATTCCCAAAGGAACTTACACTTTCATTGTTTATCAGTATTTTTTCACATTGTTTTCCTTATGTACATGAACGGAACAGACCCATGACCCATTTTTAGGATGCAACCAAGGGGCTGTGTCTGAACAAAACTGTGAACTTTACTAGACACAATATATTTTGCTCTGCAACCTTCAAAAAGAGATAATCACAAGTAGGCCTAAATCACCTCAGTTCATTCACACGCCTCAGATCATTTACATAAATACAGTTGTTGCACTCCACACATGCATCAATGGCATAAACATCATTAATACAAATTAGGACAAAAGGTGAGCTTGTCCTTTGCATTTCCATTGACGACACAATTAGGGGCGTTGAAATATTAATCTGTGTTTTGATGGAGGCCTCAATGGATCGCATGACCTGTTTGTCATAATCCTGCGTTCCGAGACTCCGGAGAGAAAGTCAGGCATGTGCTGATAAAGGAAAGAACTGCCACTAATTAAAATGAAGGAGAAGAGAACAGATGGTTTCTTCACAGCTGGAAACTTCACTGTGTCTGGGACAACATAGCCTGGAATACCACTGGGATAAATGTGCTGCCCCCTTTGTTTTGCTTTCTGGATGCAGTCACTTTGAGCTAATGCCCTTTGAATTTCCCTACAAACCATGACCGACTCGGAATACTTGATCAGGTGCTGAAACGTGTCTGTGGTGTAAATGAATGAGGTGAATATGTTTTAAAAATCAGCGTCCTCAAAGAAACTGTGCAAGGCTGCATCCTGTCACTGCTAATGAACACAACCATCCTTTTTCACTCCTCAAGCTTTTTTTCTGAAGAAATTATTATCTTCCTTACTGACTATTGCATAGGCACATCATGCATTTGAAAGAATGGCAATAAACACTTAAAAAAACCGAGCTTGATTTCCTTTTGCCTTGCGTGGCTGTTTTGGCTGTAGGCGTTTTTCCCTCCTCTCGAAAGGCCTTTCTAACTTCATTCAACAGCTCCAACGTGACACTTTTGTTAATCAGGCACCAAAAAGTAATAGTAGTAGAGTTGACATGCTCTGCTGTTTTAGTTCTTGACTATATAATTCAAATCAAAATCCATATCCTATAGATTAATATTATTGAATGCTTCCTATATCTGACTTCTCAGTTGCCATGGTGAGTAAGTAATGATCCTAAAAAAAATCCATTCACTCCTTTTTTTTATCCCTAAAAAACTATACAGACTCAAGTATCGAACTGTTTAGATTTTCTGAGCAATTTGACATCGTACTGCTCATGCCCCGCCCTAGACCGTTGATTGACTGTTCAGTTTTATCATAGACAGTAAAAGAAATGGACACAGCGACCCCATTGGATTCAATGGAGACAAGTGAAGTCAATTAGAAGCATGCACTTCCTGGGGGTCGAGCGTACTGCGCAGACTCAAACTGAGCTTGATGACGTAGATGTGACATGAGTAACCAGTCTGACAATTGTAAGTATTCTAATAGCTGTGCCAAGAGAAATCTGAATCACCCACCGAATCTTGCAGAGACGGCGAGCGTGAACAGGAGCATATTTTGTTAAGTTTTCTGATTAATTATTATATAATTTTGCATAGTATTCTTTTTATTTTAAAATTTAACACCAGTATGCCATATTAAGCTAATGCATAATATTAAGAAGTTGATGATATTCAAGAACTTGTGATAAATATTCTGATTAATTATTTTGTCAGGGCTCATGTTTGATCTGTCTCTTTCTCCTGGAGTAGCCTTTGTTTTTGATTCTGTTTGCACATGCCGGCCACAATCAGCTGTTCACGTTTTGCGATCGGCGTGGTTGTGCACGTGTGGATTGTTTTTTTTTTTCACTTGCGCATGCCAGCCACATTCAGCTGATTGCGCTTTGCAATCAGCGCGGTTGTGTATGCGTTCTCAGCTGTTTGTCATTTCCTCATTTATTTTTTCCTTATTTAAATCTCATGTTTTCATTTT
Organism: Carassius auratus; assembly: GCF_003368295.1. Taxonomy (NCBI): domain Eukaryota; kingdom Metazoa; phylum Chordata; class Actinopteri; order Cypriniformes; family Cyprinidae; genus Carassius; species Carassius auratus. The sequence continues at coordinate 19,946,032 of NC_039243.1, read as the reverse complement.
GTCTTTGCCAGTGTGTTTTGTCGTTAACGCTTTTTATGCGTTTCTTATTTTGGTTCATCAGTTACAGTTTTGTATTTTTTCATTTTTTCTTTTTTTCTGCCCAGTTATTTCAACTGCTGTCTGGACTGTCTATGCTCCTTGGCCAGTGGGCTGTTCATTGGGACTTTTGGATTTTTGCTCTGGATTATTATCTAGTTTTGTGGATCTGTTTGAATCTGCCTGTGCTATCATCTTTAATGACTATCGCCTGTTTCTGACTACCGCTCTCCTGGAACGTATCTGTTTGGACTCTGATGTCTTCTTTTGAGTTTTTGAATTGTGGATCTGGAATTCAGCAGTTAAATTTATTATCACTGAATAAAACTCTTGTTGCATTTCTACTGCATATGGGTCCTTCATTTCAACAAAACCTGACATAACAGAGGAACTTTCACATGCTCGTCACATCGTGGATGCCTTGTTTGCACGAGTTACTGAGCTCTCGGACAAGTTACGCTATCTTCAGCCCGTCGATCTCAATGTTTCATCTGCAGCACCCTAACAGGCCATTGGTCATGAGCCACATATTAATAACCCTCCTATTTATGCTGGTGAACCAACTAATTGTCGTTCATTTCTTATTCAGTGTGAAGTAGTTTTTTCACTTCAACCCCAGACTTCCAGACAGATCCAGAGTGGCTTACGTGATTTCTCTTCTGGCTGGACGTGCCTGCGACTTGGGTACTGCCATATGAGACTCACGCTCTTTGTGCTGTAATGATTTTAAATAATTCAAAGCCGAGATGATAAAAGTGTTTGACAGATCCGTGTTTGGCAAAGAGGCTTCCCGGCAATTGGCTTCACTGCGTCAAGGCAAGAGGTCAGTTGCTGATCATTTTATTGGATCAAGTGGATCTTTCTCTGATCCCTGGCATGTACCATGATCTGCGTGCGGTCTTCAGTCGGTCCTGAACTGCCTCTCTTCCTCCCCATCAACCATATGATTGTGCTATCGATCTTCTTCCCGGCACTTCTCCTCCTCGCGGATGTCTTTTCTCTTTGTCTGCACCCAAGCAGGTGGCCATGGAGAATAATTTATCAGATTCTCTAACAGCAGGTTTGGTTCATCCCTCTTCCTCTCAAGCAGGAGCGGGGTTCTTTTTCGTGAAGAAGAAGGATGGCTCTTTGCGCCCCTGCATTGACTATCGTCGGCTGAATGACATAACTGTTAAGAACAGGTACCCCCTCCCTATTATGTCTACAGCCTTCAAAGTCCTGCAGGGTGCAAAGTTCTTCATAAAACTGGATCTACGCAATGCTTATCTAGTTCGGATTAGGGAGGGGGATGAATGGAAGATGGCCTTTAACACACCCACCGGGCATTTTTAATATCTCGTTTTACCTTTTGGGCTGTCCAATGTCCCAGCTGTCTTCCAAGCGCTCCTCAGTGACGTGCTGAGAGATATGATTAACAACTTTGTCTTTGTGTACCTGGATGATATTTTAATTTTTTTCTCAATCATTCCAGGTGCACGTCCAGCACGTCAGACGAGTGCTTCAGCGGTTGTTGGAGAATCAATTGTTCGTGAAGGCGGAGAAGTGTACTTTTCACACCCAGTTGGTTTCGTCTTGGGGTCAATCATCTCGGCAGAGGCGATTCGCATGGACCCTGCGAAGGTTGGAGCTGTCTCTGACTGGCCAGTACCTGGCTCTAAAAAAGCTTAACAACAGTTTTTGGGCTTTTCCAATTTCTATAGGCATTTTATTCGAAATTTCAGCCAGGTGGCGGCCCCTCTGACAGCGTTGACCTGCACCAAATCCAAATTTTGTTGTTCTAGTGTTACTCAGGCAGCTTTTGGCCACGGGAAGTCGTGGCCTAATGGTTAGAGAGTCAGACTCCCAATCGAAAGGTTGTGAGTTCGAGTCCCGGGCTGGCAGGAATTGTGGGTGGGGGGAGTGCATGTACAGTTCTCTCTCCACCTTCAATACCACGACTTAGGTGCCCTTGAGCAAGGCACCGAACCCCCAACTGCTCCCCGGGCGCCGCAGCATAAATGGCTGCCCACTGCTCCAGGTGTGTGTTCACAGTGTGTGTGTGTGTTCACTGCTCTGTGTGTGTGAACTTTGGATGGGTTAAATGCAGAGCACAAATTCTGAGTATGGGTCACCATACTTGGCTGAATGTCACGTCACTTTGACGATTTGAAATCCAGGTTCACTACTGCTCCTATTCTTATTTTGCCGGATCCTAGCAAACAGTTTGTGGTGGAGGTGGACGCATCAGAGCTGGGTGTCGGAGCAGTTCTTTCCCAAAAATCCCCTCATGATAATAAGTTGCATCCTTGTGCTTATTTTTCTCATCGCCTTTGGCTTTGGGAGAGTGGTTTCACTGGTTGAAGGGGATGATAATTCCATTTCTAGTGTGGACTGATCATAGAAATCTGGAGTATATTCAGTCAGCCAAACAGCTGACTGAACAACTCCAGACAGGCTCGTTGGGCACTGTTTTTTGGGCGCTTCAACTTTGTGTTGTCTTACAGACCGGGTTCTAAGAATGGCAAGCCCGACGCTCTGTCCCTGCAGTTTGACACGCCTGTTGACGAGTCTCATCCTGACACCATTTTTCCTTTGGGCCATGAGGTGGGTGCCGTCACCTGGGGTGTTGAGGGCTGGGTCAGGCGAGCATTAGCTCAGGTTGAGGTGCCCATGGGGTGTCCGGCGGTTCTGTTATTTGTGCCTGATACAGTCAGCACCGCCGTCTTGCAGTGGGGTCACTCTTCTAAAGCGTCTGAGAACAGTCCTCAGACGCGTCGTCTGGGTTGTTGGTGAGGCATTCCATGATCCAGAAAAGTCTGGTGTGTGCCCTTAGTCAACGCTGCACTGGCTCCCTGTCAAACATCGTATAGATTTAAAAATATTGCTTATTACTTATAAAGCCCTGAATGGTTTAGCACCTCAGTATTTGAATGAGCTCCTTTTACATTATAATCCTCTACGTCCGCTACGTTCTCAAAACTCAGGCAATTTGATAATACCTATTAATAAGGTAATACCTATCAGGCAATTTGAAAATCAACTGCGGGTGGCAGATCCTTTTCCTATTTGGCGCCTAAACTCTGAAATAACCTACCTAACATTGTTCGGGAGGCAGACACACTCTTGCAGTTTAAATCTAGATTAAAGACCCATCTCTTTAACCTGGCTTACACATAACATACTAATATGCTTTTAATATCCAAATCCGTTAAAGGATTTTTAGGCTGCATTAATTAGGTAAACCGGAACCGGAAACACTTCCCATAACACCCTATGTACTTGCTACATCATTAGAAGAATGGCATCTAAGCTAATATTTGTCTGTTTTTCTCTTATTCCGAGGTCACCGTAGCCACCAGATCCAGTCTGTATCCAGATCAGAGGGTCACTGCAGTCACCCGGATCCAGTACGTATCCAGACCAGATGGTGGATCAGCACCTAGAAAGGACCTCTACAGCCCTGAAAGACAGCGGAGACCAGGACAACTAAAGCCCCAGATACAGATCCCCTGTAAAGACCTTGTCTCAGAGGAGCACCAGGACAAGACCACAGGAAACAGATGATTCTTCTGCACAAACTGACTTTGCTGCAGCCTGGAATTGAACTACTGGTTTCGTCTGGTCAGAGGAGAACTGGCCCCCCAACTGAGCCTGGTTTCTCCCAAGGTTTTTTTCTGCATTCTGTCACCGATGGAGTTTCGGTTCCTTGCCGCTGTCGCTTCTGGCTTGCTTAGTTGGGGTCACTTCATCTACAGCCATATCGTTGACTTGATTGCAAATAAATGCACAGACACTATTTAACTGAACAGAGATGACATCACTGAATTCAATGATGAACTGCCTTTAACTATCATTTTGCATTATTGACACACTGTTTTCCTAATGAATGTTGTTCAGTTGCTTTGACGCAATGTATTTTGTTTAAAGCGCTATATAAATAAAGGTGACTTTGGCTTTGACTTAGCAAATTCTCCCCCTGCTGCAGCAGGAGGGGGAGCTAGTCTGGGTGAAGGAGGGGATCCATACAACACAAAAGAAAGAAAAAAGACTTAGGAAAAAACACAGAAAACAAACGGAGGATAGACACGCAATTTACACTTTTACATTTTACTTTTTTACCATTTATGTTATGTGACCATTAACTATATGAACTATAAATATAAAAATGTGTTGTTAAATTATTGAAAATAAATTTTTGATCAAATGGGTTTGACTGACAAAAAAGTTTACGTTTTTGAAAAACTTATTTTTGTACAAATTAATTAATTTTGGTAACATCAGATTTTATAATAAAATAACTTGAATCTGTATTGTAAACTTGACTTTCGATCAGCGCCACCTTTTTTACAGGTGTGAATTTGGTTTTCAATCTTCGCTTAATTACAGCAAAAGATCCCAACAGATTAAAAAATGTTGTTTATTATTGGTTATGTTTGCTCGTTAACATTTGCCAGACAGATACACAAACAAAATAAATGAGCTATAACATTTCAAAAACAATCCTCTCCTCTTCAGCCCACTGGTTTTAATGGCTTCATATACAGTATATAAAGATGGCCCTGAGGGACCTTCCAGAACCATCTGCTACTCTTTCCGCTCTTTGCCTGATGGGCTTGCGCTAAGAGAAGGTCAGATGCTGACAGTGAGGAAGACGCGCTTGCCAACAGAGGGGAAGTTAGAACATTATCTGACAACACTTGAAAGGCCTTATTGTCTTGGGTTTTCCCTTCAGTCTGGGCTTCAGGAATAGACCTGCTGTTTCTCAGGTTGCATCAGTTTCAGATTTCTATGTGGAAATACAGGGGATGCTGTTTTCTGCTTTTTGGGATTTTAAATATTTACACAAAACACTAAATCAAATCATATAATTTAATTGGTGATTTAGTTGGCTGCTGATGATGCGATTTAGATTTTTATTTATACAGTTTGCTTGAGTCTTTATTGCTGAGGTTTTTGGATGGCTGGGCTAAAGAATCAAAGACCACACATAACTTCATGCAGAATAAAAGTTGATGTTAATGTACATTTTTCACAAGGGTGTGTGCTGTTTTGATCATGATCATTTATTTGAGCTAAATAATTTGTGTTTGCAAGGTAAGCATCATTATTTCTATTACATGCTAAAGAAACACTGCAAAAAAATAAAAATTAAAATAAATAAATAAATAAATCCATTGTTTTTACAAAAAAAAAAATGATTTTGAATTAGTTTTTATTTTTATATTATTTAATCAGGAATCCGCCTGACGATAAAGGCTGGAGCCCCCTCAATCATCAGGGGAGGAGGGGGGGTGGGGATAGAAACATGAGAATGGGAAGAACGTATAACAGGTTTAACACGAGAAACATGAAAGACAGGATGGACATGACAGAGAGGTTGAGGCAACCGAAGCCGCACCGCCGCCGGACTGACAACGTTGACAATGGAATAAGGCCCTATAAATTTGGGTGCCAACTTACTGGCCGGAACCTGAAATGGCAGATCTTTGGTAGAGAGCCACACCCTTTGCCCACAAACATACCTGGGTGCCACAGTCCGACGGCGGTCAGCAGCTCTTTTAGTGTGTCCCCCAGCCTGGACCAACGCTTCCCTGGCCCTCATCCTGGTACGATAACAGCGCTGCATAAATGCCTGGACTGAGGGAACTGCGGCCTCAGCAGCCTGGGAAGGAAACAGAGGGGGTTGATAACCAAGACAACACATAAACGGGGAAAACCCAGTCGAGGACACCGGCAAGGAGTTATGGGCATATTCAGACCAAGTTAGCTGGTGACTCCAGGAGGAGGGGTTATGGGAAGCCAGGCATCGGAGCATCCGCTCGAGATCCTGGTTTGCACGCTCGGTTTGGCCGTTGGTCTGTGGATGGAATGCTGAAGACAGACTGGTGGAGGCACCCAGTCGTCGACATAATTTCCTCCAAAATTGGGACACGAACTGGGGCCCCCTGTCAGAGACCAAATCCTCCGGAAGACCATGAATCCGGAAGACGTGGTCAATGACCAACCGGGACGTCTCCCTAGCCAAAGGGAGTTTAGGAAGGGGAATGAAGTGAACCGCCTTAGAAAAGTGATCCACAACAGTAAGGACCACCGTATTGCCGCTGGATGGAGGGAAACCAGTAACAAAATCCAGGGCAATATGTGACCAGGGGCGAGAAGGAATAGGGAGGGGATGAAGCAGACCAATGGGAGGTTGATTGGAAGATTTTTTTTGAGCACAAACCTACAAGCACCCATGAACCGACGGATGTCCTCAGCCATGGCCGGCCACCAAAAACACTGACGGATGGCTGCCAGCAGCCTCCTCACACCAGGATGACACGTGAGTTTAGAAGAGCGACCCCACTGCAAGACAGCGGTGCTGACTGTATCAGGCACAAATAACAAACCCGCCGAACACCCCATGGGCACCTCAACCTGAGCTAATGCCGGCTGACCCAACCCTCGATACCCCAGGTGACGGCACCCACCACACGGCCCAAAAGCAAAATGGTGTCAGGAGGAGACTCGTCAACAGGCATATCAAACTGCCGCGACAGAGCATCGGGCTTGCCATTCTTAGAACCCAGCCTGTAAGACAACACAAAGTTGAAGCGTCCAAAAAACAGTGCCCAACAAGCATGTCTGGAGTTCAGCCTTTTGGCCGATTGAATATACTCCAGATTTCTATGATCAGTCCACACCAGAAATGGAATTATCGTCCCCTCCAACCAGTGACGCCACTCTCCCAAAGCCAAGTATACTGCCAGCAGCTCTCTGTTGCCGATGTCATAATTTTGTTCTGAGGGAGAAAGGCGATGAGAAAAATAAGCACAAGGATGCAACTTATTATCATCAGGGGATTTTTGGGAAAGAACTGCTCCGACACCCAGCTCTGATGCGTCCACCTCCACCACAAACTGTCTGCTAGGATCCGGCAACATAAGAATAGGAGCAGTAGTGAACCTGGATTTCAACTCATCAAAAGCTGCCTGAGTAACACTAGACCAACAAAATTTGGATTTGGTGGAGGTTAATGCTGTCAGAGGGGCTGCTACCTGGCTGAAATTTCTAATAAAACACCTATAGAAATTGGAAAATCCCAAAAACTGTTGTAAAGCTTTTCTTGAGCCAGGTACCAGCCAGTCAGAGACAGCTCCAACCTTCACAGGGTCCATGCAAATCCCCTCCGCTGAGATGATTGACCCCAAGAATAAAACCGACTGGGTGTGAAAAGTACACTTCTCCACAATTGATTCTCCAACAACCGCTGAAGCACTCGTCTGACGTTCTGGGCGTGCACCTGGAATAATTGAGAAAACATTTAAATATCATCCAGGTACACAAAGTCAAAAGTCATTAATCATATCTCTCAGCACGTCATTGACGAGTGCTTGGAAGATTGCTGGAGCAGTGGAAAGCCCAAAAGGTAAAACGAGATATTCAAAATGCCCGGTGGGTGTGTTAAAAGCCGTCTTCCATTCATCCCTCTCCCTAATCCGAACTAGATGATAAGCATTGCGTAGATCCAATTTCATGAAGAACTTTGCACCCCGCAGGACCTCAAAGGCTGTAGACATAAGAGGCAGGGGGTACCTGGTCTTAACAGTTATGTCATTCAGCCCACGATAGTCAATGCAGGGGCACAAAGAGCCATCCTTCTTCTTCACGAAAAAGAACCCCGCTCCTGCTGGAGAGGAAGAGGGACGAATCAAACCTGCTGCTAGAGAATCTGATAAATACCTCTCCATGGCCACCTGCTCGGGTGCAGACAAAGAGAAAAGACGTCCGCGAGGAGGAGAAGTGTCGGGAAGAAGATCAATAGCACAATCATATGGTTGATGGGGAGGAAGAGAGGCAGCTCGGGACCGACTGAAGACCGCACGCAGATCGTGGTACATGCCAGGGATCAGGGAAAGATCCACCTCCTCCTCCTGCAACACAGAACAAACAACAAAAGACGTAGCAGACACAAGACAAGCAGCATGACAGCGAGAACTCCAAGAAAGAATTAAATTCTCAGCCCAGTTAATATGTGGGTTATGGAGAGAAAGCCAAGGTCGACCTAATACAATAGAAACAGAAGGGGAATTAAATAAATAAAATTCTATTTTCTCCCGGTGGTTACCAGAGGTAATCAAACTCACCGGACCAGTGATCTGAGTAACTGCCATGAGCTGCTGTCCATTAAGGGACTGAACGGTGACAGGAGAGGAAAGGGAATGAATGGGCAAGCCATAGTGATGAGCCCATTCAACATCAACAAAATTCCCCTCTGCCCCCGAATCAATTAACACAGAGCATTTAATGACCGAGCCATTCAGTCACACTGAAGCAGGAATGAGAGTACGAGAACCCTCTGATGGAGAAATTGAAGTACCGCCCACCAGAATTCTCCTGTTTACAGGTGGGCGTTGACTTTTAATGGAGAGACGGCAACAATATGACCATGACCGCCACAATATAGACAAACCCCCTTTAAAAGTCGGCGTTGTTTCTCCTCAGCAGTAAGACGTATTCTCCCCAGCTGCATAGGCTCAAGGTCAGACAATTCAGGAGCTCGGAAAGCAGAGGAGAAAACAGACGGTTCTGGCTGCATCCAGCTGGTATTTCCCTGAACTTTACGTTTCAATTCCATACGAAAATCCAAACGAATAGCGAGATCAATAATATCGTCAAGCAGGTCTGGAGGGTCAAGTGCATAGATCTAGTCCTTAACATCCGCCACTAATCCATCCAAAAAACGAGCCACCAGGGCCGCTGAGTTCCACTCACTTGTAGCTGCAAGAGTCTTAAATTCAATAGAGTAATCAGCAACTGACCTCTTGCCTTGACGCAACGAAGCCAATTGCCGGGAAGCCTCTTTGCCAAACACGGATCTGTCAAATACTTTTATCATCTCGGCTTTGAATGATTTAAAATCATCACAGAACAAAGAGCGCGAGTCCCATATGGCAGTACCCCAGTCACGGGCGCGTCCAGCCAGAAGAGAAATCACATAAGCCACTCTGGATCTGTCTAATGCGTAAGTCTGGGGTTGAAGTGAAAAAACTACTTCACACTGAATAAGAAATGAATGACAATTAGTTGGTTCACCAGCATAAATCAATTTTATACATCATCGTTTCCGTTTATATAACGTGTGAATATATCCTCTATTGTATTCTACAACAAAAACAATCAGAGCGCCTCGCTATCACTAGTTTTATTTTTAATCTCCCGGGTCCGCTATTAGCTTTTAGCCAGTTAGCATTAGCAAGCGTGGTTGCTGCTAACTGCGCTTACATTGCTAATACTCTATTCACACACATTACCACTGCTGTACTCACTGTTACTTGCTTTAATGGCGGATGAATGTCTCCACTCTGTGCAGCTCGAGCTCGAGGCCGTGGGGAAGCAGATTCGCGACCTGGAACAGAAGCAGGCCCAGCTGAGAGAGCGGAGAGCCGCGCTGGAATCATCCCGGGCTGACGCTCACAAGTCCGGGGTAGGTATACAGCGTGCTGGACGCGAGCCGGGTCCCGGGCGACGGCTTCTCCCCCTCCTGCCTTCGAGATCTCCATCCAGAACCGCTTCTCTCCCCTCCGCGAGACAGGACGCGACGCTGTGATCATCGGAGACTCCATCGTCCGACACGTAAGTGCTACGTTAGCCGAAGGTAAAGTGCACACTCATTGTTTTCCTGGTGCTCGTGTTCTCGATGTTTCTGCGCAGATACCCGCGATCCTGAAGGACGACGAGAGCCCCAGAGCGGTCGTGCTTCACGCCGGGGTTAACGACACCACGCTGCGGCAGACGGAGACGCTGAAGAGGGACTTCAGGAGCCTGATCGAGACGGTTCGCAGCACGACGCCCGCGGCGACGATCATCGTGTCAGGACCACTGCCCACGTATCGACGAGGACACGAAAGGTTCAGTAAACTTTTTGCTTTAAATGAATGGTTGTTGTCATGGTGTAAAGAACAGAAATTGCTATTTGTTAATAACTGGAATCTTTTCTGGGAGCGTCCGAGACTGTTTCGTGCTGATGGATTACACCCCAGCAGAGTCGGAGCGGAGCTGCTCTCTGACAACATCTCCAGGACACTTCGCTCCATGTGACTAGTAAGACAATTCTCAAATAACCATTATGATGAGTTTTGTTCCACCCGCTTAAATGATAAAAGTACTTGCGCTGTAAAAACTATTAAGACTGTGTCTGTTCCCCGAATAGTGAGGTCAAAATATAAATATAATGTAGGATCTAGAAAAAATCTTATCGTAATTAAACCAGAAAAATGTAAAGTAAATGAACAAAAACAATTTTTAAAGTTTGGGCTCATAAATATTAGATCACTCACACCAAAAGCAGTTATTGTAAATGAAATGATCACAGATAATAGTTTTGATTTACTCTGCTTGACTGAAACCTGGCTAAAACCAAATGATTATTTTGGTCTAAATGAGTCTACTCCACCAAACTACTGTTATAAACATTAGCCCCGTCAGACTGGTCGTGGCGGGGGTGTTGCAACAATATATAGTGATATTCTCAATGTTACCCAGAAAACAGGATACAGGTTTAACTCTTTTGAAATACTTCTGCTAAATGTTACTCTGTCAGACATGCAAAAGAAATCTAATGTATCTCTTGCTCTGGCTACTGTGTATAGACCACCAGGGCCGTATACAGAATTCCTAAAAGAATTTGCAGATTTCCTCTCAGACCTTCTAGTTACAGTTGATAAGGCGCTAATCATGGGAGATTTTAATATTCACGTTGATAATGCAAATGATACATTAGGACTTGCGTTTACTGACCTAATAAACTCCTTTGGAGTCAAGCAAAATGTCACCGGGCCCACTCATCGCTTTAATCATACACTAGATTTAATTATATCGCATGGAATCGATCTTACTGCTATAGATATTGTACCTCAAAGTGATGATATTACAGACCATTTCCTTGTATCGTGCATGCTGCGTATAACTAATATTAACTATACGTCGCAGCGATGCCGTCTGGGCAGAACTATTGTTCCAGCCACTAAAGAAAGATTCGCAAATACCCTGCCTGATCTATCTCAACTGCTATTTGTACCCAAAAATACACATGAATTAGACGAAATTACTGACAACATGGGCACTATTTTCTCTAATACATTAGAAGCTGTTGCCCCGATCAAATTGAAAAAAGTTAGAGAAAAACGTACTGTACCATGGTATAACAGTAATACTCACTCTCTCAAGAAAGTAACTCGTAGTCTTGAACGCAAATGGAGAAAAACTAACTTAGAAGTTTTTAGAATTGCATGGAAAAACAGTATGTCCAGCTATAGACAGGCTCTAAAAACTGCTAGGGCAGAGCATATACACAAACTCATTGAAAATAACCAAAACAATCCAAGGTTTTTATTTAGCACAGTGGCTAAGTTAACAAATTACCAGATGCCACCTGATTCAAATATTCCACCAACGTTAAATAGTAATGACTTTATGAATTTCTTCACTGATAAAATAGATAACATTAGAAATACAATAGCGAATGTAGATTCTACAGCGTCTAACACTTCAGTTTCATCCATCGCACCCAAAGATAAACTGCAGTGCTTTACAACCATAGGACAGGAAGAACTAAATAAACTTATCACTGTATCTAAACCAACAACATGTTTATTAGATCCTGTACCCACTAAATTACTGAAAGAGCTGTTATCTGTAGCAGAAGAACCGCTTCTCAATATCATTAACTCGTCGTTATCTTTAGGTCACGTCCCAAAACCATTCAAGCTGGCGGTTATCAAGCCTCTTATTAAGAAACCAAAACTAGATCCTAGTGTACTGGCAAATTATAGGCCTATCTCAAATCTTCCATTTATGTCTAAAATTTTAGAAAAAGTTGTGTCTGCTCAATTGAGCACCTTCCTGCATAAAAATGATCTGTATGAAGAATTTCAGTCAGGTTTTAGGCCCCACCATAGCACAGAAACTGCACTTGTTAAAATTACAAATGACCTGCTCCTTGCGTCAGACCAAGGCTGCATCTCATTACTAGTCTTACTTGATCTTAGTGCTGCGTTCGACACCATAGATCATGACATACTCATAGATAGATTACAAAATTATACAGGTATTCAAGGGCAGGCTCTAAGATGGTTTAGATCCTACCTGTCCGATCGCTACCATTTTGTTTACTTAAATGGGGAGTCATCTCATTTATCATCAGTAAAATATGGAGTGCCACAAGGATCCGTCCTAGGTCCCCTTCTATTTTCAATATACATGTTGCCCCTTGGTAATATTATTAGAAAATACGGAATTAGCTTCCACTGTTATGCTGATGATACTCAGCTATATATTTCAACGAGACCAGATGAAACTTCCCAATTATCTAAGCTAACGGAGTGTGTTAAAAATGTAAAAGATTGGATGACAAATAATTTTCTCCAATTAAATTCGGATAAGACAGAGATACTAATTATTGGACCAAAAAACACTACACAGAATCTTGTAGATTACAATCTGCAACTAGACGGATGTACTGTTACTTCCTCTACAGTCAGAAATCTGGGTGTTATATTAGACAGCAATTTGTCTTTTGAAAATCATATTTCCAATGTTACGAAAACTGCATTCTTCCATCTTAGAAACATTGCCAAGCTACGAAACATGTTATCTGTTTCTGATGCAGAAAAGCTAGTTCATGCATTCATGACCTCTAGACTGGACTATTGTAATGCACTTGTAATGCAGGTGGTTGTCCTGCTTCTTCAATAAACAAGCTACAGGTAGTCCAAAATGCAGCAGCTAGAGTCCTTACCAGGTCAAGAAAATATGATCATATTACCCCAATTTTACAGTCTCTGCACTGGCAACCTATTAAGTTCCGTATCAGTTACAAATTATCATTACTTACCTACAAGGCCCTAAATGGTTTAGCTCCTGCGTACCTAAATAGCCTTCTACCACGTTACAACCCATCGCGCACCCTAAGGTCACAAAACGCTGGACTTTTGGTCGTTCCTAGGATAGCAAAGTCCACTAAAGGAGGTAGAGCTTTCTCACATTTGGCTCCCAAACTCTGGAATAGCCTTCCTGATAATGTTCGGGGTTCAGACACACTCTCTCTGTTTAAATCTAGATTAAAAACACATCTCTTTCACCAAGCATTCGAATAATGTATCTTTTTAATTGTGAGTGTAGTTGCATCTGATCAAAGGTGCATTTTTATTCATTACCTTAGGTTAAACTAATTTTACTTTGTTGGATCAGCAGCTATGCTAATGATGTCTGTATTTTGTTTCTATGTTTCGCCACGGGATTTACATCCCGTGGTAACTAGGATTTACACAAGCTCCAGTCTGGATCCAGAACACCTGAGAAGAGATGATGCTGACCCTCAGAGGACCTCAGATGATGCTAACCCTGAATCAACAAACAGAACTAACAATTATTGCTAAATGTGTGACTGCATCATATAATAACTTAATTAATAATATTGATAGTTCATCGTCTAGCTGACTACGTCTTGTATTATTATTATTATTTTTATTTTTTCTAAAATCCTGTCAAATGTGCACAAACTACTAGCTACTACTAAATATTGTAGAAACATAATTTTCTGTTAAGTTGCTTTGTAACGATTTGTTTTGTAAAAAGCGCTATACAAATAAACTTGAATTGAAAACTTGAATTGAATAAACAGGAGGGTTATTAATACGTGGCTCATGACCAATGGCCTGTTGGGGTGCTGCAGATGAAACTTTGAGATCGACGGGCTGAAGATAGCGTAACTTGTCCAAGAGCTCAGTAACTTGTGCAACCAAGGCATCCACAGTGTGACGAGCATGTGAAAGTTCCTCAGCCTGATGATTCAACATCGCTCCCTAAAGTTCAGCGGCAGCTCAGAGCTGAGCTTCTTCTGCTGGGTCCATAACGGCCAGTGTGTTATGTCAGGTGTTGCTGAAATGAAGGACCCAGATGCAGTAGAAATGCAACAAGAGTTTTATTCAGTGATAATTCGAACTGCTGAATTCTAGATCCACAAAAAAGATATGTTCCAGGCGAGCGGTAGTCAGAATCAGGCGATGGTCATTAAAGATGATAGCCCAGGCAGATTCAAAGAGATCCACAAATCTAGATAATAATCCAGAGCAAACAATCCAAATTCCCGGTGAACAGACCACTGGTCAAGGAGCATAGAAAGTCCAGACAGCAGTTGAAATAACTGGGCAGAAAAAAAGAGAAACTGAGAAAAAAAAATACAAAACTATAACTGATGAATCAAAACAAGAAATGTGTAAAAAGCGTCAACAACAAAACACACTGACAAAGACAAAGAGAAAACATGAGATTTAAATAAGGAAAAAAATAAATGAGGAAATGACAAACAGCTGAGAATGCATACACAACCGCGCTGATAGCAAAATGCGAACAGCTGATCTTGGCCCGCACGTGCAAACAGAAACAAAAACAAAGGCTCCTCCAAGAGCAAGAGACAGATCAAACCTGAGCCCTGACAACTACAGGCACATACCACAGATTTGCATTAAAAGTGGGACTTATCTAGCCATATCTAGGGACCAAATTATACAGAAACTTAAGGGTGGGCTTTTTTACTTTTTGAATAACCACCTATCAGCTGTTTCAATGTTCTAAAATCCACCCACAACTCACTACCATTGTGTTGGCAAGTTTTGCACGAGAAAGAATTCATATTTTCTTCAGAATGTTTCATAAAAAAATAAAATAAATAAAAACTTCAACGTTTTAACACCAGACTATTGTTCAGACTCTATTCATGCAGTTCACATGTAATTACACTTATCAAAAGAATTCCTGCCAAAGAAAAGGAACAGTTATTAGCTTGGCTGGAAACACTTCACTGGCCAAACGGTAGATGTTCTTTCATTGGGCACAGCCATTTGATCAAGCATCTTCTTATCTCTAACACCACGTGTTCTGTCACGGGCATCTCTTTTATACTGGAAAATAGATGGTATTTCCTAACTGTGGAAAAGGTGTGATTTCTAACAGTGTTTCCCCTTCCATCGAGGTAAGCCATGTTTCATTGTTTGGTTACAAGGTTAACACTTTAATAACATGTTTGATTTGTATCAAAGCCTTGGCTAATAAGCTGGTTTCATAGTCATGCAGGCAAGTGGCATCCAGTGCCTGCTTTGAAGTCCACTGACTTAATTATGAATTAAATTTGTGTAGGGATGTGATGGAGATCACTTCAGCCAGAATTGCTGAATCATAAGTCTATGAACAATTCCCTGTTGGCCTTGTGTTGATAATGGTATTTAGCTGGCAACATAAGAAATTGAATTTTAAGAGGTTTTTATATCTATCAATATAATTTAGGAATCAAATTGGATTGTCATTGTATGAAAGTAACTAGTTTTATTTATTTATTTATATTTTTTGGTGTCATTCTTGCTCTATTTTTAACATTCTTAACTCTTTTTAGACTTAATCCAGAGTTGTAATTGTCATGAAAACCTGGAAATATTTTTATGTAATTAAAATAATATTTTTTTATATATAATTTATATATACAACAATATATGTTATATTTATAGTTTATATTTATATATAAACGCTTTTTATATTCTCCAAAGCTGAAGTGAACTGAAAAAATATATACTTCAAAATATATATTTTTTTGTTTTCTATTTCAATATATTTTAAAAAGTAATTTATTCTTGTGATTAAAGCTGAATTTTCAGTTTCAATTTTCCAGTTTACACTTCAGTTGCAGACGGTATGACCACAAAACCATTAACTTGAAAGTAAAATATAAAACATGTACTGAACAGCTGTGTTTTTTAAATGTTTTCAATTGCTGTTTACGTTATGTTATGTTTCTCTGACCGAACTTGATATACAGAAATGAAAGGCTCCAAAAGACTCCCAACATAAAAAAAGACACAATGAATAATGTTAATTTGCTATTAACAGTGAAACATCTAAAATATTTCAGTTTTGTATAAAACAAAAAATAATATATTAACCTTTTTGTTAAGTTGACGGCACATCATTTATCTTTTTTCTTTTAACTGCCACTTCCACCAAATTGTAAAAAAAAAAAAAAGTTCACTAATGTAAATGGATTTACAGCAGAGAAGAATTACAGTAGTGAGCATATTGTAATCAAATGTTGTTATTATATATTTACAGTATCTTGTTGTACATATTACATTAAAATACTTTTCAGATGACAAAAATCGTTTACAGTGATTTGTAATTGTCTTTTCTGACACTTTTTTATCAATTTAATGCATCCTTACTTAATAAAAGCATTCATTTCATTCAAGCCATGACTTACTGTGTGCTTTTTAAATACTGTACATCCAAATTGTCAAAATGATTCATATTTTATTTTTATTTTTTTATTTTATTTATTTTTTTGGTTATAAGACACCATGAAGGTATGGATAGTGTCTTCTTTAAAGTGAAGTTAATTCAGATGGTGAGTGGGAGGTACATGAAGGATGAAGTGAAAGGTCAGGTGCTGAGGGAAGAGTCTGCGCCGAAAGCAAGGTCAGTCCAGAGGTGCAAAGTCAGACCGTTGTTTGCTTAGAGATGGTCTGGCAGTGTTTCTCCATGCTGGACTAACTGGTAGCCTAATGCATGTGCTCATGGAGTCTGATGACCTGAAGCAGAGATCAGCAACCTTTTCACACGGCAAGCCATTTTTCTTGTTAATCACTGTACTGTAATGTTAAAGATCATGTGTGTCAGGTTGAAAAGCCCTGCATCATTTTGCTGCACATTGCACCAATTTTCACATACATAAATGATTCTGAGACATTATTTTATGACGTGTCCTAAGTTAAATGGTACATTTTGAATACTTCTTTCTTGTCACTGTAAGGTTTTGACACTTGACTGTTTTTTTTTTTTTTGTTTTTTTTGATAAATGCATTAAAGCTGACATTATGGATATTACTTTGTAATTTCAATTAGCAATTAGCAATTATGTTGTCAGAATTATTACTGTATATTCACAATTTAAATTTACATATTCAAATTTGCTACAGCATGATAACTATATTTTGGCTTTACTCTGGTCAGATGTATGAACTATGTATTCAGATTTACTTTTATACAAATTTTCATTATTTACATTTCATCACTATAGAATTACAAAGTTCTATCTGCATTCTGAGCAGTTTCTATTGAGCTTCGATGTTTTTTCATTCCATATGTGGAATTCAATGGTGCCCATCAACGGTTTTTATACCAAATTTTGTTTTTCAAAATATCTTCTTTTGTGTTCAGAAGAAAAAAGAAACTCATTCAGGTTTTGAATCGAGTGGTGAAAACGTTTCAGTCATTAAGATTGTTTTAAGTATTTGGGGAAAAAGACTAAGGCAGCAAAAATTTGTATGGAGTGAACAATGCAGTGCATTACAATCATACTCGAAGGCACTATAAAGTTAATATATTACCATTTGAGATTAATTTAGTCTGTTATTATATTTAACTTAACATACTGTAGCTAACTTTACAACCTCTTTTAAGACCGGATGAAACATTAATGATTTATTTGACAGCTCCATCACAAAATAATACAAACAAAGAATTTTTAACAATCATAAATGAGAAACTATCTGTGTTGTGATGTTCTGTGAACAAATCACTGGTGCTCTGTCTACTAAAGCTGAGCCCACGGGGTGTTATCTAACAGGACCGTTATTCATTTATGACAGCGCGGCATGGCTTCATTTCATCCTGCTCTTTTAATGTGCTGAAAGACGCATCGCTCCCCTCAGCATCACATCAGTGTGGAGACACTGTCGCTTGCGTAAGTGACTCTCAGATGAAACATTAGAGAGATCAGCATGTAGCTTTAAGCTTTTCTTCTGTCGTTGAGTAATGATTTAATGATGCATATCAACAGGACGTTAATTCTGTACTTGTTAGTAAACCATCGTTTTTTTGTAGTTACTTTTACATACATCACCTAGAACAATTCAAAATATGTTCATTTGCCAGTGACACCCGTCAAGATCTCTCTAATGTGTCAGTTTCTCCTAGACTGCAATACATTTAAAGGAATAGTTTCCCCAAAAATTTACATATGCTGAAAATTCACTCACCCTCAGACCACCCAAGAGGTAGATGAGTTTGTTTCTTTATCAGAACAGATTTGGAGAATTTTTGTATTTCATCACAATGGATCCTCTGCACTGAATGGGTGCCATCAGAATGAGAGTCCAAAAAGCTGATAAAAACAACACAATAATTCACAAGTGAAAACAGTCTAAAACAGTTCTTGTTGATGTTGATGGATTTTAATGCAAGAGGACAACAGGTGATGGACTTTTTCACTGGAGGGAGAGTTATTATCAATTATGGACGTTATTATGGATCATTTGGCCAGAAGCAGCGGTCCGACGGCACCCATTCACTACAGAGGATCCTTTAATGAGCCAATTATGTAGTGCTAAATTTCTCTAAATCTGTTCCATTGAGGAAACAAACTCATCTACATCTTGGATGGTCTGAGGATGTGTATATTTTCAGCAAATTTTCATTTTTGGGTGAACTATTTTAAATGGAATGCAAATTGCAAAACGTCTCAGATCTTGTTCGATTTTCAGAAAGACAGTGTCTCAAACCGTACATAAATTTGCAAAGATCTGCAATGAAAAGTCAAATCTTGATATAAATCTTTATAATTCTTATCAGATTTTTCAAAATGATATTTTTATTATTGTATGGCATTGATTACGTTTTGTTAATTTGTCTCCTAAACTATAAAAGAACATCTTTAAAGCAATCAGATCATCAAATCTGTATGAATATAAAACTCTGTATATGTATGAAATGAAATTTGCATTTCATGCACCCACACATTTGAGTGTGTCAGGATAGTAACAGAAGTTTCTTGTCCTGTTTTTCCTCTACTTTCCTCAGCCGCCATGTAGACTGACACAAACATATTGTAATGCATTACAAGGACTGGGGAATTAGGAAGATAACAGCAACAACTTTTGGAGCCTTTCATGTTAAAACTTTATAAACAACGTCTTGTCACTTTCTCATAAATTATGCAGTCTATACTGCTGTGTGCTTGTCAAAGTAATCGTTACAGTGCACTTGCTGTTTTAGATGTGTTTTTAACCTTTCATGTGGTATATCGCACAATGACAACTTTCCCAACATACACTAATTACCGTCCTGATGCCGAAATCAAAACAGTATTTGCTGCCAAATTCTTGTGAAAATGCATGCTGCCCCCTGGTTGTCCAGCTGTCAACCTTGTGAATTATTTCAACCTTATCATAGTGTTGTTGCTGGTTTATTCAAGATTGTAATTAGGATCTACCAGGAGGCTTTAGTGACAGATGTAGGATGTAAAAGTTGTCTGTCAAACTGACTGTACATGAACTCATATTTGTATGAGATGTCGTAAGACTTTTCAAAATTGCACAACACTCACAACTTGTTTTGTGTGTCTGTGTGTGTCTGTGTGTGTCTGTGTGTGTGTGTGTGTGCCCCCTGCCTGTCTGCATCATGCAACATTTCAATATTGTTGCATTTTGTTCATCCTTAAGTCGTCCTCTGTTTTGATATAAATAGTAACTGACAGACCACCATAAAAATGTCTTGTATATTTGTATTCTGTCTAGACCTACATTTCCCCAAATGTACAGTATATAATGGAGCACACTGCATACATAACAATATCCCTGAATACACTTGACTTGCCCTTTCATTGCTAATGTGATCACTGAACCATAAATAATATCCGATTTCTATTTTCTTTTCTTTTCAACATTAGAGGTATCACAAACTAACAATGAACAAAAAACTTTACAGCAATTAGTAATCTAGGTTCAGTTCAGTTTCTTTATATATAAAGGCATATTTACATTTCAAGTTGTATAAATGAACATTATTCAGTATATTATGAAAAAAAAACAGTGTTTTGGTTTTTAATTCATTTATATTTATTTTTGCAATATTTATAAATATTTATATTTATTCATACAATTCCTTTCTTCGTGATTTGACTACGGCATTAAACCATAATATGACTAATTGATTATTTAGATATATAGTGCACTTTTATTTAAAATAATACTATAAAAAAAAAAGAAAAAAAAACTAATTTGGCCGCCTCAGAATGGACAGCGCCCCTAGCATTTGCCTATTTTGCCTATATGACAGACCGGCTCTGACTGGGATTTATAAAGGGATTTTTGTGCAGGTTCTAGTGTACACATGGTTTTGTAAATTAGAAAACCGTGTGTACACCAGAACCTGCACAAAGATCACTTTATAAATCCCAGTCAGAGCCGGTCTGTCATTTTGTTGATGTAACAAAACCTTTGTGCGCATGCATAGCTTTTGTAAACTTTTAGGATGAAATCTATGCAAAGTTTTATAAATGAGGCCCCTGATCCTTTTGTTTTTTGAACACTTAATGTAGCAATTACATAGGAATAACATTCAGTTCTCCAGATACAGCTGTAAAAGTTCACACTTGAAGAGCTAGATGATGAAACAGCTGTGTTATAACACACAATAATTCGATAAAGTACAAATTTATGATGTGAACATCTCACTTTAAATGAGACGTGTTACTTAACTGAAAAGCTTTATCAGTATAATGATGCCTTTTGAAAGTGTTCAGAATAGTTTCACTTCACATCATTTTTGAAGGTGTTCCTACATGAAAATGAGTCCAGTCAATCAATTAATTTATTATGAAAAGAAAAGATGTGTGTTTGTAAGAGTCAATAATCCATAATATTGCTTCCTCCAGTAAAAAAAAAAAAAAGTCATCTTTTCTAAATAAGGAGAGAAATATGCACAGATCAAGCACTATTAATAAGTGAAATCAGTCTAAAACAGTTCTAAACAAATATGTTGATGGATTTTGATGCAAGAGGACAACAGGTGATGGCATTTTTCACTGGACAAGGCATTATTGTCAATTATGGATGTTATTATGGATTATTTGGCTAAAAGGAATGGTCTTTGCAGTGGCACCCATTCACTACAGAGGATCCTTTAATGAGAAAATTATGTAGTGCTAAATTTCTCTAAATCTATCCCCATGAAGAAACAGATGTCACATGGAGGTAAGGGATGAACTCAAGCGCAGACAGGAATGCACAAAACACAGGATTTATTAAGGGAAAAAGGGGAAAACAAAACCCACGAGGGGGAAAACAATGACTAGGGGAGAAACTAAATAACTAAACAAGACTGGGTTGACATGATAAACAAAGACTCTAAACACTAAAAACAGATAAACAACACAGGACTCTCAACTTCTTCTTCTACGGTCAACAATGAGTAACATATATCACAATATGGAAACAATGAACCGACCAAAGACAGAGCACACTAGGGGATATAAATAAGAAGACTAATCAAGACAAAACAGGTGGCACAGGTAAGGCAATCACGATAAAACTAGGATAACGGGGGGGGGGGGGGGGGGGGGGGCAAGGGAACGAGACAACACAAGCACATGGTCCAAAGACGAGGCCATGTGCTTGTACACAAAACACGGGTCTGTCATGATCCTGACTCAAGACTAGAGAAAAATCAAGGACACGAGGGCAGAATCATCACAACAGACTCATCTACATCTTGGATTGTCTGAGGATGAGTATATTTTCAGCAAATTTTCATTTTTGGGTGAACTATTATTTTAAGATCTTTCAGAAAGACAGTGTTTCAAACCGAGCAGAAATTTGCAAAGATCGGCAATGAAAAATCAAATCTCGATATATATAATTTTTTTTTTATTTCAAGCTATATAAATTAAGATTATTTGATGTATTTTGAAGAAACAATATTTTACTTATTAATTTTTATTTTCGCTAACAATTTAAAATTGCTTAATGCATTAGTTATTATGTTAGTTGTATAAAAATGTTGTTATTATATAAGTTGTATAAAAATGAACAATATTTTATTTTTTTATGAAGAAACAATTATTTATTTTATTAATTGTATTTAATTTTACTATATTATTAGATTTTTAAAAAATGTTTTATATGTTCCATTAATTTCATTCCAATTTCATTCCATTAAACATTATTTGTTGTCTTGTGAGAAAACAATATTTTATTTGACTACTTAAAAAAAGTATTTTATTAATCACTTATTATTAATATATATATGTACATATATTAATGTTTATTAAAACATGTTTACACAAATTGGATTAAATGGAATACAACCAATTTTTCTATTTCCATGCTGATAATAGACACCACACATTAAAGGCAGGGTAGGTAAAACATGTATAAAAAACTTTTTTTCCAAATGTGTTTAAACTTTATTTATATATCAATACATAATTAAAATGTAAGTACTCTGAAAAAGAAAGTATAAAAATCGAGTGTCTGTAGACCTCTAACGACTGTTTTAAAGACAGCTCATTATTTCCATTCACACCACCCCCTCCCTTCAGGCATTATTTACCTGAGACGAGCGGGGAGGAAGGAGCACAGTACATGTAGTGAAATCATGTCAGAATCACATGTAATAAAAATAACTTTATAATTATGAAGATAAACAAACAAGATGTATTTTAGTACTCACTATCAAGCTAGCATATTGATATTGGTAAAGTTTAAAATATATATTTTTTGATTCGCTAACGAGCTAGTTATCTATAAGGCAAAGCTAAAAACAGGTTGCATGATACACGTTTTTCCATTACCATCATTTACACTGTGATGAAGATGAATTTCGTGTAAGATTCATAACATATACGTTGTTCTGCATGTAAGAGTTTCCATGATGAAAGATGAGGACTACACTCCAGAGACAAGTACCGCATCGTCAGCTCGAGGACAGGTCCGGGGTCGAGGGCGAAGCAGAGGAGGTCGTGCCAGAGGCCGTGCAACTAGGGTCCGAGGAAGTAGAGGCCGATGACGGGGTGGTCGAAGTGCAGGGCAAGGAGCACTTGAGTTCCCTCAGTTTCTCGCCATCGCTGGAAAGGCACGCCGATATTAACTCGCGTTTTATTTCTTTGTTTATCCAAAGACTTTTTGTTCATTGCCTTTTCTTGTACTGTTACTGTCTTCCTTTTTTTTGCCTGGTTTGCCTTCACTAACTGCATAGGCCGGTACAGTGAATTTTGCTTGCTGTTTCTCTGCCATTGTTTTGGTATTCCTAGGATCCGTGCCTCTTGAATTCCTCAAATCAAACGTGCGTACGCAAGTGGGCAGGTCATGTGTGGCAAAAGGGTGGTTGCCATGGTTGCGAGAGAGTGACAGTCGCCTAAGCCAATCCTATGTTTCGTGCCGAAAGGAAATAATGAGCTGTGTTTAATACAGATTAAACGGTCTAGAGTCACTCGATTTTTATACTCTTTTTATCAGAGTACTTACATTTTAATTATGCATTGATATAAATAGAAAGTTTAAACAAATTTGGAAGAAAGTTGTTTATAAATTTCTTACCTACCCTGCCTTTAATTTAATCATGCAGGTGACAATGTGGCATTCCACTATTATCAGTGTTTGCTGTGTTTCACATAATATTTTTAGCCCTGTTGGTGGCATACTATTTAAGTACCCTAGTATTGCATGGTAAACACAACTACATGTGCCAATGAGTTCATGTATTCCCAGTGTCCAAAATATGGCATCCAATATCCCAGAATAACCTGAGCAACATCTACTTTCCATCCTGAGCATCTTTACATGCACCACTGCTAGTTCTGATCTCTAATTTATCTGACCTTTGTTTGGTTTTGTTTTTACAGATCATTAATTTTACGGGCAGTGTTAATTTACGCCACTTGGAGAAGCCTTCAAGCAGCCAAGGACAAACCTGACCAATCTGCTATAACCAGACGTGCATAATGTTAGTAAATTATACTTAGAAGGCCAACTCACGGATTTACAGTAGATGTGTATATATATTTAATCTCTGCACTAAAAATAAATAACGATTTACTTTTCTTAAGTTTTTGCACATGTATATTTTTAGGTAAAATTTAAATGGCCAGAGTTTGATGAGTAATTTATACTTAATTATTTTAAGTTTACTCTGCAATACTCAAGTAGAGTTCAGAGTCGTGCTTTGTAAACTTCACTCAAACAGCACAGAGAAAAAAAAAATCCTTCCTACTAAAACATGTGGTTTACGTACAACCATGTTAGTAAACAAGTAGACAGCTTGTTATACTTATAAAAATAACACAGAGACGTCAATACTTGGATCACAGTGAAGGTAGCAATCAGTGTTTGAGTATAATGGGTCATTTTGGTTAGTAATTTCTAACTAAGTTAAGCACTGAAATACATAAATTAATTAAATGTTTTTACTTTTGCTAACAATTTACATTAAGCTAACTTTTTTCATCATTATTTAACCCTGGAGAACCCACGGGGTCAATTTTGTCCGCTGTTAACTGCTGCTACCCAAAATGAACCAAAAAAAAAAAAAAAAATTTAACTTTTAAAGCCCAGAGTGCCAATTCTGACCCCTGCATAGAGACACCTTGTGGATCAATATTGAACTCACAAGTGCCAGAGTAACAAGATGGCTGACCACATGCTGTTTTGTTGAGCTGGAAACCTACCAAAACAAAATTGGCTTCTCAGCAAACCAACGGTTGGTAAAATTGTGTATTTTTTGTTAATCTATGTAGTATTAGCTTGCAGAATGCCTAGTAGTGAGTTTTATATTGTTTTTGGCTAAATTAGTGACTCTGAGCTAGTTCAAAAAACGATGGGCCAAAAATGACCCTCTGGGTGTATGGGTTAAAAAAATGTCGGGTCAAAAATGACCCTTTGGTTCTTTGAGGGATTTTGATGGAGAATGGTGACAGTCCTGTATTTGGCTAAAGCCTTGAAATTATTTCATTTGTATAATATATTTTAATAAGTAACCTCAGTAGTACAGGGCCAGAGACTAATAAAGTAGTATATCTTTTCAGGGAGTATGGCCACTCCCTTTACAGGACAGGGAAAGCAACCGAGAAAGATCACTCTAAGACAGGTATTGGAGCAACTTGAAGCCACAATGTCTAGTGTTCATTTCTCTAGCAGAACACATATTTGGATAAGCAAAGACCCATGTTGTTAGATTTTTTCAGTTGTGATTTTGGCCCTGTGTTCTTGTTTCCATTGGCCAAAGTGTTTGTACATTTGAAATCCAGTTCTAACATGCAACAAATAAAGCACAAAAAAAAAAAAAAAAACCACACACATTGTTAAATGTAGCTGTGTGGTTGACTGATTATTTTCCTAAATATAAAATAGTTTGCACTGACCGTGTTTGTTATTCTGATTCTTTGAAATGAAAGCCCAATGGGTCAAATTTGGCCCTAATCCTAAATTAGGGAATAAAGGGTTAAAATTGAAAAAGTGGATATTTTGGTGTTCAGTGAACTTGTAGCAGTAATTTAATGCATAGTTCATAATTTTCCAAAGAAGAAAAAGGTTCTTGGGTAGGTCATTACAATTAAAACACCATATAGTGATCAGCATAAATGGCTGCCCACTGCTCCGTGTGTGTTCACAGTGCATGTGTGTGTGTTCACTGCTGTGTGTGTGCACTTTGGATGAGTTAAATGCAGAGCATGAATTCTGAGTATGGCTCACCATACTTGGCTGTATGTCTCGTCACTTGCACTTTAACTTTCATATATATATATATATATATATATATATATATATATATATATATGTAAGTGTGTGTGTGTGTGTGTGTTTTATATTTGATTATTGAAGAAAAAACGATCACAGTAATCTCACAGCAATCAGTTTCCCAAAGAATAATTAATAAAAGGTCTTAACAATGTCCGAAACTGTGCTCAAATTTTTCCTGATATTAAGTCAGAGATGTCAAAATGTACAAAATCATTTTTGTATATTCTATACAGGAAAAACATCTGAGCAATATAATTTTCATGTAGGCACACCTTCAAAAATTATTTGTAAAGGCCTCATTATAGTGATAAATCTTTTCAGTTAAGTAACACGTCTCATTCAAAGTGAGATATTCACATCATAAATTTGTACTTTATCGAAATATTGTGTGTTATAACACAGCTGTTTCATCATCTAGCTCTTCAAGTGTGAACTTTTACAGCTGTATCTGGAGAACTGAATGTTATTCCTACGTATTTACCGCCACGTCTAATTTAAACCCAGCATTGCTACATTAAGTGTTCAAAAAACAAAAGGATCAGGGGCCTCATTTATAAAACTTTCCATAGATTTCATCCTAAAAGTGTACAAAAGCTACAGTATGCATGCCCACAAAAGTTTTCTGATTTACAAAACCATGTGTACGCCAGAACCTGCTCAAAAATCACTTTATAAATCCCAGTCAGAGCCAGCCAGAGATTGACCATTGGCCATAAATCAGGCTTTTGTTGTTGTTGTTGTTGTTGTTGTTTGTTTGTTTGTTTGTTTTAGGCAAAGAGGAGAAAATACATTAGTAGGCAGAGCAAGCTCACTGTTCATAATGAGCGAAGGATGAATGTTTCTCTGAGGGGGAACTGACTGTCTCAAAGGTGTGATTTTATTGAAGAGGATCGTGCTGAACCTGTGCAAGCATGGCTTTTAATGGTAGGCCTGTGTTTTTTGTTAGCTGTTGTCTCATACTTTTAGATATGCTGTTATTTGTAAATGTCACTGCTTTTAATATTCTGTTTTATCCTGATTAAAGCTTTAATACATTACAGCAACTGCACATGCGTCCATATTTAACGCTTCTCATAGCTATGTGACAATAAGTTTATAATTTGAACAGGTCATTGTTGGAGCTGAGCTGAATAAGAGAGAGAGAGCTTGTGCAGAGCAGGGAGACGCAAGGAACCGCTGCTTTAGAACATTGATTTTGAAACTTGTGAATCCATTAGAATTTTTAGAAAACAACATTTTCTTTTCATCTTGCCTCTGTATAATGCATTTAGTGTTTACAGTGATAATCGAGGAAACAATGCATCACTGCTGTTCCTTAAGCACCACCTGCTGACAGAGTGAATTTGCAGACTCATATTTGCTCTGTATGTTACTTTATATTGAATGGTATTTGACAATAGAGTTAGTTTGAGTTTAGCATGTTGCAAGCTAACAATGATTTGTATTGAATTTAAGAATTGCAGCCCTTTTATAAGCCATTTTTTTTTATTTTATTTAATGATTTTTATAAGCTCATCATAAATACATTCTTGTCTATTTGGCCATATAGGCACTGTATCTGAAGGAAACAATGTTAAACAGAACATACGATACTGTTCAGCGTAACTTATTTGAATTGCAACTAGTTTTAAATGTTGATAAAACTAAATTCATGTTGTTTTCTAAATCAAAATAAATCCCCCTTCTTCTGCCTATTACTACGTCTGTTCCAGTGATACGTACGGAGTTGGAGAAAAAGACATTTAAATTTGCTGCTCCATCTGCCTGGAATTGTTTGCAAAGTACGTTGAAACATTTTAAACATTTCTGTTTATACAAGAGTTAGGGTTAGTGTTATTTCCAGTGTAAATTAACACTAGTTTACCTATTATGTACATATATTTTAATTTACTCATTTTTCTTGGCTAATTCTTTTATATGGCAGTTTTACAAATATTGGCATAAAATTGTGGTACAGGATTATTATTTTTTTTCGCTGTAAGTAAACTAAGGTTTTGAGTACGTTGAAAGTTTATGAATATCAGATACATTTTCTCTACAATTACAAAAAGCATCAATAAAAAATGTGTATAAACGTCACTGAAGTATATAAAGTATATTTTCTTATGGTGCGTGTACATCAAGACAGATGGACGGTTCTATTTATTCTGTATTTATTTATGATTTAGTGACACTCCAACATAGCTTTAAATGCTTTCATGACCCTAAAAAGCAACAGCTTAAATTAACCAAATATGTTTCGGTGATTTTAAATGGTATAATCTGTTTTAACTGCTCGGTTAGCATCTCTTCCAGCCTGACCAATACGTACAAAAAAAACATTTAGCCATAGGGCAGTTTAAGCTGGTTATTTTCACCACAGCAGGATGAATGACATCTGCTTTTTATGACTGCCACCTCATTATAATTTTTCTTGTCAGCATGTTGTTAGAGGAACTGTTGAATGAGCAGCATAAAGATATATAGTACATTTGCATTGTTAGTTGTTCATGCTATGAAACTTCAACATGCTATGAAAAATTAGCCTTGACTGATTGGCATCATTGTAGTGCTCTCTCACACAACCTTCAATTATATACTTAAAGTGTATTATTGTCTTTTAATTGGCAATGTGTTTAAGCATTATCATGAATATAGACAACAATGCTGAAGTCCTTGTATGTTTTTCACTTTCTTTTCTTTGAGGAACTTAATGTTGTTCCATTGTGTTTATCGTACCGTGGAGAGGGTTCGCTTCAAGAGAATTTTCTCTTCTAATTGGATTGGATTCTGTATTGCTCTCATTATTTCAGCTAATTAAGATTTAGCTCTGTGGCATCTTTTGTCACCATGGTGTAAGTGATCCACATTGATTTTATTCGCTCATCTCTATTCAGATTGTTTTGCAGAGGAACAAAATCCCAAACCGGCATCTACAAATCCGATGGATTCAAATTAATGAGATTTTCTATGAGAAAATGTAAATAATGTAAATCTATGCATTTTATTGACACCCACTGTCACACAAGTGTCATAAAAATATGATAACAAAGTATCATCCATATTTTATGAGCAGTCACACAACATAAGCATCTGCCTGTCTATTTGTCGGTCAATCTACATATTCAATTATTTTATGATTTTTTACTCATTTTAAAATGGTTTTAATGTGATTTATTGCAATATCCTGCTAATTATATCAGTAGTTAGTCATGCAAACACACACTGTTTCTTTATAATATCCCTGTCTGTTTTCCAGCTGCAGATTTTATTCCAGCCGATGGCATAAGTGACTGATCCCACTGGATCACCAGAGCGTGCTGAAGACATCATCATGACATTGTCTGCGGTTGCATCAACCTGGTGGGTGCTGTGAAGAGAAACTACTACAGTACATGCTTTTTGAGTGTCTAGGTTGAGTGCAATCCAAATTCAGTGATTCATACAGTTGTTCAAATGGATGGAAAATAGGGCCTCCTTGACCCAACGTGTTATTTCAGCCTTAACACATTGGCATGCTGTCAAGAATATATTGTTAGTCTGTTATTGCAATCAATCATGGCAACACACTTTCTGCACCCTGTCTAAAAGGAAAACAGTGTAGTCACAATATGCGCATTGTCATTCTACATTTGGTCGTATAACTGAGGTACTGAAGCACATCTCAACGGATCTGATTCAAAGGGTATCTTTATTCAATTCCTTTGTTTTTATATCATTTCCTTTCCTAAAAGAACCAAGTTCTTTGTAGATTACTGTGAAGGAGGTTGGCAGGTGAGAGCATCAAATCCTGACAAGCATCACAAAGGGGGATGATAGAGTTTCGATGATGTCTGGAAATCCTGCTCACATTGCAAACATGCGTTATCTCCCCTGGCAGACGGCGAGACAGTCGGGAAATCTGTGGGAGTGGGTGGCCTGACACGACATGAGAAATGGACAAAGCTCCGAAAGATTCGTCTGAGGATGTAGAGTTGGTTTGTGGGTCATGCAATAGCTTTGCTCACGCTTCAGTGAGTTTTTGCTGGAGTTTCTTCCTTTGTCCTCTTCAGGCTAACATCCAGTTCACTCAGAAAGGTAGATCACGCTGGCAGAATTCCCAGTGATAGTCAACAAAGGTGGCTGGTGCTTGTTATGTGCCTCAACAAAGCCTCAAACAAACACAACTTGAAGTTTGTGGTGCCTGTTCTGGGACAGCCTGTCCCAGATATCCCATCCTGTCCTATGGAGAAACTCTTTATTTTATACTATGTTGTCTTGTCCTATTATCTTTGATTTTTTTTTAGCATTGTTTTTTTTTTGTTTTTTTTTGCATCCCTCAGGCACCTTGATGTTTCAGACCTTCTAGAGGACTGGCAAACATATCTGCCACCTTTTCACAGAGAAAAATATGCATAAATGTACATGCCTTTGCCATCAACAAATGCATTTAGGACAGACTAGATATCTGGAATAGCATTACGATTCGTTTATAAGGGAAATCCCACATATAAAACTTCATGCAAGTGACTGAAAATGCTTCTAGTGATGCGAGTGCAATGGCATGAAGTTGAACTCAGCTTAAAGGGGGGGTGAAATGCTCGTTTTCACTCAATATCCTGTTAATCTTGAGTACCTATAGAGTAGTACTGCATCCTTCATAACTCCAAAAAGTCTTTAGTTTTATTATATTCATAAGAGAAAGATAGTCTGTACCGATTTTTCCCGGAAAAACATGACCGGCTGGAGGCGTGACGTGTGGGCGGAGCTAAAGAATCACGAGCGCGAGTAAGCTTTTGCGTTGAGAGCGTTTGGAAGCTGTGACATTACCGTGAGGAAAAAAAACATCCAAAACAAACCATGGCTAACAGTCAGATTCAGCGTATATTTATGATCCAGAATCAGATCCAGAGGCTGAAATTTAACAAGAGCAGCATCAGCAACGACGTCTCTATGTGGTATGTACTGAAACTGTATATATTTGCTTAGCGGTTTTGGAAAATGACTAAGTTCCACTTTATGTCATTTTTTTGTTGTACATGTGGAAAGTGCAGTTTGATGACAACATCGCATGTTGTTTACTTGATGTGCTTACGCGCCGATAGCTAAGTTAACAACACAGAGATATTTGAAGCAGTTTTACTCACCATCTGCGGTTCCAACACACGATCGTGACCCTTTTTCGTTGGGACTGCATTATCCTTAAGAAATAAACGATGTGCAAATCCGGCGTCAAACTGGGCCTTGTTTGTAAAACAAGCATCTTGGAAATGCAGGGGAACAAACACTTGCACAACTCCGTTGATGCTCTGTAAAAATAAACTCCATCCACTGGTCCCTTAATGCTGTTTTTTTTTTGGTAATCTGTGCAGGGTTGTCTTGCCCTGGCAACCAAAAACACACATCTTTTGTGACAATTCGGTCTCTCGCTCTGATCAGTGAATGTCTCTGCTATACGGGAGCGCGCGCTCTTCTGGCAGAAGTGCCTTAGGACCCATATAAGGAAATTCCGCTCCATCTAACGTCACACAGAGCCATACTCTTTCCGAAACTTGTGACAAACCGGAAGAGGTATTTTTGGAACAAAAATACTCTTTCAAACATACAACTTAATTTTTGAAACTTTGTCCATGTTTAGCATGGGAATCCAACTCTTTAACAGTGAAAAAAACTCAGTATGCATGAAATAGCATTTCACCCCCCCTTTAACTTTAATACATCACCAACCGTCTCTCAAGTCAATTTAAATCACTGCCTGCATCTCATTGAAAACAAATGAAAATTAGTCATTTTTAAGGTGCAGACCGCTGTCGTTGTAAACTTGAACTTGTGACGTCTGCTTTTTTCTTGTGAACAATTCCCATTCCAACTATACAAGACATTTAACTAATAATTTAACTAAAGCATGTAATGAGGACTGATTCTTCAATGTCGGGTTGTGTGGCTTGTGACATTTCATGTTAAATTAAAAGTCATCCATCAAAATCATTGCTGTGCCGCTTGCTCCATCCATTTCTCTGCAGTGTCCTTTATTAGAAACACATTATCAATAGATATTGAAGATCTATAATTTGTATTTTAATGTTATTTTGATGGACAGGTGACAAAAATGTATTTCTTCATTTCCTCTGTCACTGTTATAAAGTCGGTAAGCATATGATGCCTAACGTTTAAAAAATCTGTTTAGTGTAAAATCTGTCCAGCCTTTAATCTCATAGGAGAAACTATTTAGAATCTCAATTGTAAAAGATAAAATCATATACAATCATTTGATCTTAGAAGATTTTGCCTGTGTTTAAATCTCAAATTTTAAATGTTTTGAAAACATATAGAACATGAAGAAGAATTAAAGTTTCCATTTACTAGGTTTTATAACATTTGTGATTTTTCTTTCTTACAAGATGCAACAGCTTTTCCAAAAGTGACTAGATAACCAGCGAAATTGTCCAGCAGACGGTGAAGTGTTGCTTGAGGCTGAGTGCTGAACACAACCTTCATTTACGACTGTAGAAGATGGAGACTTTCATTGAAACTGACAAGGGAAAGTCCAGACGGATGGCTTTGCTTGAGATATGTGACGCTGTGGGGTTCAACTCAGATGGGGAATAGTTTGAACTATTTATGCGAGAGGCGCTCACAAAAGGAGTCGGACCATACGTGAAATGTTCAGGAATGTCAACAATGTGAATGTAGGGCAGCTAAGTATTCCCAGTGACAACAAGTAAGGTGATGTGTGCTTTTGACAACACAAAATGTGGAGGTTTGTGCTGCTTGTTTGCCATACAGAACATGCTGTCTCATTGCAAAATGTGATTTAAAAGTAGAGCAACTGATAATTCAGTTCAGATCTTGGGAATAATTGAGCTTCTTTTATCAACTGCCTTTTATTAATATTAAGGTGATCATAGTAGATATGTGCAATCAAAATTTACCTTTTTTTTAATGCATGTAAACGATTAACTGATTAATAGTATTACAAAAATACTAAATTGCTTTAATGTCCAAGATCTTTTATGTTCAGCTATTCTAATTGCTTTTCAGTTAATGCCCAACTGGAAATGGGTTGTGAAAGGCAATTATTTTTAGCTTTACCTTTTTCATCATAATTTCTGCTGATTTCAGTGTGCAACATGCAAAAATAAATGTGCTAAAGCTACGCACGCTAAAACAGTGTGAATTGTGTAACTTGTTAACATGGGTATAGATGCAAAATGCATACATGAAATATGTGAACAGGCTTCAGGCTTTAAAATTTAATATGTGTTCCCTTGCTGACTCATTCCTCCTCAGCCTTTATCTTGAAGTCATCACGTTCACAAACTCTTTATTTAGGTCACTCTTTTGGTGCAGATTGTTTTGAGCACATATATATGTGTGTGTGTGTGTGTGTGTGTGTGTGTGAAATTACATTTAAAATTAAGTTGATATTTTAATTTAACTAGTTGACAAGGTAACATTTCCATTTAGTTTAACTTGACCTACTAAAATAACTCAAATAAAAATAAAAATGAATAAATAAAAAATCTAGTAATTATAAATATAGAAAAAATGTATAAAATGAAAATAATAAATACAAATACAATTAAAATAAATTAATAAAATTAATAACAACTATGCAGACATTAAAAAAATGTAAAATGAAAACATTTCATTACAACACAACTAAAATGAAATAGAAATAAAATCTAATTTAAAATATATAATATTGTAACAGTGATACTATAATAACACTAACCCTACAACTCAATTAGCTGAAAATTAAACAAAACACCATAAAATTACTAACACCTTAAATAAAATTAAAGTGAAACAGAAAATAAAATAAATAAAAAAAACTACAAAAGTATATCAGTATAATAAAATAACAGTGGACACAACTGAATTGAGTTGAAAATTATAACATACAAAAACAACATGACTATAAATATCTTAACTCAAATTAAAGTGAAAACAGATTAAAAAAAAAATTCAAAAACTGAGCTATTATAGATGCAAGTCACTTTGCACGAGTGAAATTGGTGTTTTTGCCATTTTAAAGGTGAGGTTCTAAATATTGTTTAAATGCTGTGCTTCTTTGACATTTTATAAATTACGGCTGCTTGTGGACATTAAAATGCATTATTACTGATGGACCATTTTATTTATCATTACTGATGTTTACCAAGTCGGATATAACTTAGTATTGTTCATAGTGTGTTAGTGATTTGAATAAACCACAACACTAATTAGTAAGCTTCAGAGTCTCAACTTAAGTGGTGTGTTTTCTTTTAAAAAAATATAAAACTAAGACAATGCTTGATGTAAGCCACATGCACTGCAGTTAAAAGCTTTAGGATTGCACTAGATCATCTATGGTGTTCAGGTCGATGAACTGTATAGAAATTAATGGTGTATTAATTAATACACCTTCACAAAGAATGTAGAATTAACCCAGTGCAATATTGTTCAGTCTCATTAGCATCGCTTTAACCCTTGATGTGTCTGACTTTAACTACTTTTTGACATTTGATTTGAGAGTGAATTTTCACCTTTGCGTGAAGTAGGCCTATTGCTTAGTTAACACAAACTTCACCTAAATTAGCATATCTAGATTTTTAACATAAATCAATGTAGATTCAGTTTTATAGTAATTTTGTTTTCTATGTTTAATATATCGCTCTTTTTAGGTCCATCCTCCCAGTGCCAGCTGCCGCAGCCGTAAAGAGGACCACGGGCGAGTGAGACAGTGCATGACAGACTGTTATATTTTACTTGGAGGGGCTCATTTTGATTAGGGAGGATTTATGTCCCTGCTGTGAAGCCCGGGTCTGTTTGCAAAACGACTTGCGTAAAGTAAATCTGATGTGGAAGGTCCGCTGTTTGCCTCTTGATGAGATAAAACAGTAAGCCGGGGGGAAAATCAGGGGTAAAATCTCATTTAAGCCAGTCCATTGAATTGTGTAGGTAAACAATGAGGATTTAGACCCAGACAGAGTAAAGTGGAAACACCTCAAAGAAATATTTGCAGATTGTTGGTATCTCCAAGCACATATTGCACCAACCGTTTCCAAGCAGAACATGTTACTGACAATAGTTTGTCCAGTATAGTGAGCATACTTATTTTTTTTAATTTTTTTAATCTTTAATGATGTAACAGAAATGAGTCGAACCAGACAAATTAAAGAGTCTAAAAGCTGTGTGCATTGAAACACGAGAGCTGAATTCCTCAGGAAGTCGTAAATCAGTTCGAGTGCCACAAGAACCAAACAAGATGACCAACCAACTTGTTCACACAACAGCTTTCAACATGAACACCACTAGAGCAATTATTTACAATTTCAATTCGAAGAAGAGATTGTCAAATTTGTTGTGCATAATTGAAATGCAACGCTGGACATCACATGAAAACCCATGAGAGAACTGCACACTTTCATTGACTCCCAACCCCCCCCCACCTAGCAGAACCAGACTGAAATTCCTAAAGGGGGAAGGGATTTTGTCTCCCCAAAAGTCTTTGTCATGAGAAGGGCAAAGAAACTGCTTTTTGTACATATCTATGGACCAGAATGAACTCAAAAAGACTCATAAATGAATCAGTCCATCGCATCACTCCATATTCATTTATGTGTAACCCACACATTTGACTATCATGTTATAATCACTTATTGTGTATGTTTTTTTTAATAACTATGGTATAGCTGAAGGGTACATAGTCGTGTTTGATATGTGTGTGATTATATTTTCTTGCTTGATATTGTCCTGACAATCATTTATTTGTAAAATATATCATAATCTGGTAATAGGAATCATGTCCGAAAATTAGACCCTGCAAATTCGGACCACATGCTTGGTAAGATAAACAAATGATTTATGACCCCAGACCCAAGACCATATCTGATTGGTCAAGGCAACATTTGAGGGGTGGCCAATAAGGATCTTTAAATACTTTGGACACCATGAAATCATGCTTTTAGTTCCAGCCTGGCTCGTGCTATCAGTCATGCCTTGCTTTTAGTCTGCTTTTAGTCTGCTTTTTAGTCTGCTATTAGCCATGTCTGTTTCTAGTCTCTAGCTATGCTTCTGCTAGCTTGTAGCTCCTAGCCATGCTGTGTAGTCATCATCGTTCTTTGAGCGCGGTTCCAGCGTGCCTGCCTACTTAACCACGATGAGAAGAAACACAACCTAGTCTCGTCAAACTTTATTTTCTTTTCCGTTTGAGAGTTTCGTGTTCTGAGTTAAGTTTTGTAACGTCGACCTCGTCTGTGCGTTTCAACTTCAACCAGCCACACAACTCCAGCTTCAGCCAACGCCCAACAACCACGGGCTTCCCAAGACGTCACTTCAGCGACTGAACTTCCAGCCAATCAACGACCTCGGGAAAGCCCTTTCACCGAGGCTCCCTCTTTCACAGGAGACGCAAGTAACATTACCTCCAGACTGTGACCTTTGCTGGTGTATCTAATATAATTTTAACCTCACTGAGGAACTCAATGCGAGGGCTAATTACGTGATTGATGGTTGTTCATGTCTATGCAATTTAACGTATTGCTGTGAACTTGGGATTCCATATTTCTATTCTCTTACACTCATCTTTCCCTAACTTTCGATCTTCCTGCAACTTGTGTGAATGTGTGTGTGCGTGCGTTTATGTGTTAGATTAGTTTATATGTCTTAGATTTATCTAATAAAGCCTTATTCATATTGAAAAGAGAAGTATCTTGTGTTTTGTGCTTACAAGTTAATGTCTTAAACTGCCGATCTTGTTACTGTGCTAATTGATAGTGTTTCACTATAGTTTGGATATTAGTATCCAGCGCAGATTTGATGTTAAACGGCTCGTTCACTGACCAGCCGTGAAACAGTGATTCTGTTCAAATTCCCTTTAAAATCTTAAATGATTCCCTTTGAGCTAAATTGACCTGTTTCTTTTACATTTATTATGGTGGAGAATGCGGGCAGTTTAATCTAAATTGTGAGCATAAACCAAGTTATTTAATCTTTGATTTTGCTAAAGGAATGAAAGCCGAGAAGCTTGCGAGACGTGAGTATGTGTGTGTGTTTGTGTGACGTAAGCAGCGCGCGCCCCCTCGAATGAAACAGCTAGAGCAGCTAGAACTCAAGTCCGTCTCTTCAATGTTAACAGCAGTAAGTGAACTTAAAAGTAAACATCTGAGATCGTACAATAAGGTAGAAATTGAGCGTGTTCCTCATTTTTATAATGCCTTGTTTATAGCTGAGTTAATTTCACTGCGTGTTCCAGTGTCTCTTTAAAAGCTATCTCAGTCACTGTTTGCTGAACGGAGCTAAACTGTTAGTGTTTCAAAAGGGATATAAATCAGTGAATAAAGAATAGTTTTGAGCGTGTCCCTCAATCTATTTATCAGAGCCCCCTTATTCATATTTCATATTGTTTGATTGCCAGTGCGTGTTCCACTGCCGAATCAAATTTGATATTTGACTCCCCCAAGTTAACGTTAAACATTAGAGAATAATGTTTGCCCGTTTGTGTCTGTTCACAAAGTGAATGCAATCTCGCGTAACACTGCGTGTGCCCGAGAGTTATTTGAATGGGAGTGTTTTAAAAGCTTGATCAAGTAAATTTTAACTGTGTACCAACAGCGAAGGAAACCTTTTGTGTTTGTGTCCAGAGAAACTGGCACCGAGATTCAGATCGCTATCGCTGTGTCCCCCTAACTACAGCAAAAGCTGCTATATCTGAAATAAGATAAATTTAACTCTATACAAACTGAGAGTTTAAGTGCCACATCGCAAACCAACTAAAGGCGGTGTGGTTATTTGTACAGTGTTGAAATGAACCGACATTTCGTGTAACATGCTTGTAACTGTATTTGCAACAATGCAACGATTCATGTGCTAACGTTAATTCACCTACGTTACACACTACGAGTGTGTTTTGGTTGCCATAGTGACGCCCGTGACCCGGAAGCCTTAACGTACTTCCGGAGCAACTCTGAACTGTGCACGCGCATCACACTAGTGTAAACAAACTCCACGGTGTTGATAAGCTAACGAAACCATTGCATTTACATTGAAGTCTATGCTAAAGCCACTAGCCTCAAAGGTTAGCCGTTAGTATTACAATCCAGTGGATGAATAGTGTGTGTTTGGGCAACGCTGACGTGATTTAACCATTTTAAACATCTTAACTAACACTTGTTAGTCTCTTTCTCTTTTATTGCTCTCTTGTCTCACTAAACCACTTATTTTCATTTTACTAGAAAGGGAAATACTAACTCACAATTATTAATTGTGACAAATTGAAATTTAATTGAAACATTAAATTTATTTTGAATCATTTAAAATTTCCCTCTCAGATCATTTCATATGATCTTTTATTTCTAGTATTCTCTTTTGGGCCTAATTATTTTAGGAATTAATAAGCCTTGAACTTTGGAAGTTTAAGTAAACTTATTCTTCCTAATTTATTTATTACCCATCTGAATATATGCTATTCAGACCTTTACTTATTTGAATGCATTTTACCCCTCTTCCTGTTTTGGTTATACACTTAACCACTATTGTTTTACTTATTGATTTCCTCTTTTTAATTTCATTTTTGCATATTTTGCCCATTTATTAATTTTTTTAATTTTACTTTTTCTTACCATTTCTTTACTTTGTGTATCCTAGCCTGGGAACGACACACCTGAGCCCTAAAAGGAGACATTGTTATCCCTCACTACAAGTTCAAATAAATTAGAAAGACAACTCTCTTTCACTTAAAGTTTATTTTGTTTGATTAGTTGTGCAGCAACTAACACAACGCTCTCCTTGTAGTGAGATAACCGCTACTGAGACTTACCATCTCCGTCCTCTCTCTCCTTTACTTTCCTCTTCTCTTTTTACATTTGTAGGACATGTAAGAACCATCAATCAATTTTAAGTGAATTAAATACACAATCGTGCCACAGACGACAAATCATCCTTATGAATTTTGATTGTAATCATCCTCTCCTTTGTTCTTCCTAACCTCCCTACATTTGGAAACGCAATCCAAGTTTTAGCATCTCATCCAACGTTGAGATCAATTTAATAGAGATACGTGTTGAACAACTGTCGCCTTCGCAGCCTCCCTGGTGAGCGGTCCAACTGAAAGGTGTACGGTGTCAATCCTGTCAGACTAAGAAAAGAGATATCAGAATTATTATTGTATTCTTTTGTCTAAAACAAGAAATATAATAATATTGTTTACGTTTTGATAACATTTAATTGGAAAAAAATAATTTTCCTCATTTGAAAAACAGAAATTTTGCTTGTCATTTGAATTTGTTTTTCACCTCTGTCTCTCTTTTCCTCTTCCTCATTAGAGTGACAAAGTCTTCGCATCTCTAGTCTACTTAGACACCCTGAGACCAACACAGTCATCACCACATTTCACTAGTGGTTCACAATCACTGATACAACACTTAGTTGTCCCACCACACATAGGCTTTTACTCCACACAGATCTGTGTCAGTCTCTCTTCTCCCCAGCGTGCCAACATGCCGCAGACTGC
Source organism: Carassius auratus (assembly GCF_003368295.1). NCBI lineage: Eukaryota > Metazoa > Chordata > Actinopteri > Cypriniformes > Cyprinidae > Carassius > Carassius auratus. The sequence continues at coordinate 19,906,963 of NC_039243.1, read as the reverse complement.
AGACCCCATTTCCCATGGGGAAGATGTGAACATTTGGCTGAGAGGCATGACCGACAGCCTCACTCCAAAGACATTTGAACTGTTATTATTTTTAATAATAATCCTAATCCTGAGAAGATTCCTGACACAAGATTCAAGCCAGAACAACAACCACGAGGAGCTAGTCAAGATCACGAGCTCACTAAGCTATGCCTTCACCACCCAGCTGAAACTGAGCGACAAGCACATCACCCACCTTCAAGAGGAGCTGGCACGTGCTCAACATCGCATAGACAAGCTGGAAGTGAAAGTTCAAGATCAACTCAAAGCACCCAGCGAGAGGGAGCGGGAAACAACGGAACAAGTTATGAAGCTCCAAGCAGCCCTGGCAGCAGCTCAGCTCGACCAGCAACATGCAACGGCTGCTCAGAAAGACCTGGTAAACAGACTCCAGTATGCCGAACAGCTACTAGAGAAAGCCAAGATAGACATCAGAAACAAGAATTCTGAAAATAGTGCTTTGAAAGACCACCTTGAAAGGTACAGAACTGAAACGGACAATCTGACCCAACAACTAGACGATACCAACGATGAGCTCTACATGGTCAGAAAAGAACTCCAATATGCTTACAAGCACAAACAAGAGCCAAGGAAAGAGAAACCTCTCTTAGCCTCATCACTGCTGAGCAGAGCAGAGTCCCACGTCCAAGAACTGGCATATGACGAAAGGAGCGAAGGGCCACAACCCAAAACCTCACCTGCCTTCGCCACACAACCCTTTCCTGCCAACGAAAGGAAACCTCCCGTCCAAGGCCTTGGAGCTGAACACGGGATGACCATCAAAGACCTCAACAAGCTGTCTGAAAACATCAGCAGGTTCAATCCGAACTCCACAGAGGGCCCCGACATCCAAGCTTACCTGCGAGATATCGAATTTCACCTGGAAGTGAGACCTCATGTGACTGACAGAGACTGGTTATACCTCCTTAGAGCCACGTCCAGTCCCGAGGTACGAAACTTTCTAGATCGACAGCCCAGTCAAACCAAGTCAAACTACCAGCGACTTCGTGAGGTCCTGATTAAAGAGTTTACAGACCCAGAGTCTGAACATGGACTGTTAACTGCCTTGGAAACCAAACAAGGTCGTCAAGAGACTCCACAAGCTTACTACAACCGACTCCGACAAGCCTACTTTGGTGCACACAACAACCCTGACCTTGAAGAGGATGTGAACTTCAAAACCCTCTTCCTAAAGAATCTGCACCCTGGAGTCAGTCACCATCTAGGTGTCATGGCCTGTCCGAACTCCATGACCATCCAACAGTTGCGTGACCTAACACAGAAGGCCTATAACAAGCAGAAGTTGGCCTCAAAGAAAGGTAACAGAACCTCCACACTCTTGAACTCTGTCAACAAAGACTCAAGCCTTGCACTGGACGACACCCAGTGGCATCACAACACCAGAGTCTTCCATCAAGAGCACAGAGAACGTGACGCCCATATCCACGACCGCTTTCAGCCCAACTGCTGGAAAAATCGATGGGACCAGCCAAGCTTCTCAAGAAACCAAAAGGATAAGAACATCTGGAAACCTAACCAGATATCCAAAGGTAATCACCTGACTCATCCAAGAGCAACTCGTGTGGGTAAGCGACAACAAAACCCACCTCAGCACCACTCAAACATGCACAGTGCTGAGTATGCACAAGAACATGACAGCTTACCATCAGAAGACATGGAACAAGTCATGAAACGACTGAGAGAGTTCTTTCAAGACAATTTACATGCATATGACCACAAAGCTGAGTCGTGCTCGCTGTGACCAGCGACAGAACGGAAGGCCGGTGATCACCTGGTGCACCACATCAGAGATGACAAGCACCTGTTCAACAACGACCCAGAACGAACAAGTCTTTCACGGCCAACTGTTGATGAAAAATCTGAGGTACTAAAGGACATCACCTCAGTCACTAACAAACTGTCAAATGAACTCCAACTCCAAGTACCACATTCCCTGTCTGTGCAACAGCAACCACCAGAGCACAGAAGGTCAGAAAGTCTGCTACAGTCAGAAGGCATCACAAGAAGAATGCAACATAGGAGACAAAGTTTTGCAACCCAGCTTCACACAGCCATGCCAAACTGCCTCCGACTGTCTGCTAAAGAACTTCCTGCCTTGCTGGACGGACCCCTCATTAGACCATGGACACGCCCTCATCCAAGCCAAGGATGCTGAGAGCCAGTCTTCAGTGACATGCTAGAAAAAGGGGGAGACAACACAGACTTGAACAGATCTGACCACACATGCACTACACCAGTAACACATACAACATTACCTACACCCAGAGGTAAACACATCTACTGATAACACATTCAACAAACATATTCTTCCCACAGGTAGAATACCCAACTTTTAGTGTAACAAAGTTACACATACCCACCATGAAGAAACGTGCAGCCATCCTCACAATAGGTAGAACACCTGACACTAAGTTAAGGTTCACGACACACTAGCTGCACCTGACATCCTAGCTCGTAGTTGCAACCCATGCTAGGAAAACCCACAGCAGCTTTGTTTTGTTTTGTTCTTCTTTTACCTATCCTTCTCCTTCCCCTCTTTCCTGAGTAGGTGAAATGCCTAGACACCCTGCAAGGGTCGAAGGTCTGATATTAGGATTGACTCGCAACACCTAATATCCGCCAGCCACTCTAAACTGAATGGAAGCCAGAGAGCTCCATGCGTGATAGGTCAATTCATTGAATTGGAAATGAAATTACTAGAAAACTAATGGTAAATGTGTAAAGTAAGACAACCTAGAAGAACCAAACAAAGTTAACCACAAATTTGATTGATGAATCAAAATAAAAACAATTTCCAAGACGATCTAAACTATCCTCAATTTGCTAAACTGCATTGACTAATTGAACTTAACCATGTGTACCTAAATAACCTGATGCCTGCACCAGTACAGTAACTGTCATGGAGGTGTTGTCTTGCTGTTTGCTGTGTTTGTCTGCTTCTTCTGCCTTTGTTTCTCCAGCGATCGACGATGTCTTCACCTAAACACCTCGCCGATCGAAAGGGGGATATATGTAACAGAAATGAGTCGAACCAGACAAATTAAAGAGTCTAAAAGCTGTGTGCATTGAAACACGAGAGCTGAATTCCTCAGGAAGTCGTAAATCAGTTCGAGTGCCACAAGAACCAAACAAGATGACCAACCAACTTGTTCACACAACAGCTTTCAACATGAACACCACTAGAGCAATTATTTACAATTTCAATTCGAAGAAGAGATTGTCAAATTTGTTGTGCATAATTGAAATGCAACGCTGGACATCACATGAAAACCCATGAGAGAACTGCACACTTTCATTGACTCCCAACCCCCCCCACCTAGCAGAACCAGACTGAAATTCCTAAAGGGGGAAGGGATTTTGTCTCCACAAAAGTCTTTGTCATGAGAAGGGCAAAGAAACTGCTTTTTGTACATATCTATGGACCAGAATGAACTCAAAAAGACTCATAAATGAATCAGTCCATCGCATCACTCCATATTCATTTATGTGTAACCCACACATTTGACTATCATGTTATAATCACTTATTGTGTATGTTTTTTTTTAATAACTATGGTATAGCTGAAGGGTACATAGTCGTGTTTGATATGTGTGTGATTATATTTTCTTGCTTGATATTGTCCTGACAATCATTTATTTGTAAAATATATCATAATCTGGTAATAGGAATCATGTCCGAAAATTAGACCCTGCAAATTCGGACCACATGCTTGGTAAGATAAACAAATGATTTATGACCCCAGACCCAAGACCATATCTGATTGGTCAAGGCAACATTTGAGGGGTGGCCAATAAGGATCTTTAAATACTTTGGACACCATGAAATCATGCTTTTAGTTCCAGCCTGGCTCGTGCTATCAGTCATGCCTTGCTTTTAGTCTGCTTTTAGTCTGCTTTTTAGTCTGCTATTAGCCATGTCTGTTTCTAGTCTCTAGCTATGCTTCTGCTAGCTTGTAGCTCCTAGCCATGCTGTGTAGTCATCATCGTTCTTTGAGCGCGGTTCCAGCGTGCCTGCCTACTTAACCACGATGAGAAGAAACACAACCTAGTCTCGTCAAACTTTATTTTCTTTTCCGTTTGAGAGTTTCGTGTTCTGAGTTAAGTTTTGTAACGTCGACCTCGTCTGTGCGTTTCAACTTCAACCAGCCACACAACTCCAGCTTCAGCCAACGCCCAACAACCACGGGCTTCCCAAGACGTCACTTCAGCGACTGAACTTCCAGCCAATCAACGACCTCGGGAAAGCCCTTTCACCGAGGCTCCCTCTTTCACAGGAGACGCAAGTAACATTACCTCCAGACTGTGACCTTTGCTGGTGTATCTAATATAATTTTAACCTCACTGAGGAACTCAATGCGAGGGCTAATTACGTGATTGATGGTTGTTCATGTCTATGCAATTTAACGTATTGCTGTGAACTTGGGATTCCATATTTCTATTCTCTTACACTCATCTTTCCCTAACTTTCGATCTTCCTGCAACTTGTGTGAATGTGTGTGTGCGTGCGTTTATGTGTTAGATTAGTTTATATGTCTTAGATTTATCTAATAAAGCCTTATTCATATTGAAAAGAGAAGTATCTTGTGTTTTGTGCTTACAAGTTAATGTCTTAAACTGCCGATCTTGTTACTGTGCTAATTGATAGTGTTTCACTATAGTTTGGATATTAGTATCCAGCGCAGATTTGATGTTAAACGGCTCGTTCACTGACCAGCCGTGAAACAGTGATTCTGTTCAAATTCCCTTTAAAATCTTAAATGATTCCCTTTGAGCTAAATTGACCTGTTTCTTTTACAATGACATTTTTGAACTGCAACACTATATCTTATTTCAACATATTAACAAATCAAACTGGATTCAGAAACAATTATATATATATAATATAATTATATATATATACATATATGTGTGTGTGTGTGTGTGTGTGTGTTCATGTTCATATACTGACATATTTTAAATTATAATTGTATTTAATCAATTTAAAATTGATTGTGGCAAAAAAAAACAAAAATACACTTTTGTAAAATGTTAAAATGTTGAATATGCTCAAATGTTTGATGCATATGTGTTTTAATATCAGTGAAAACCATATATAACACTGTGTATATATACACCAATGAGCCATTACATTATGACCACCTATTTAATAACGTGTAGGAATTCACTCAGCCCACAAAACAGCGGCCATGTTGCCAGGCATTGATTCGATGATGTGGCTATATATGTCTCGAGGGGTATCTGATACCATATTGTCAACAGTAGGTCCCCCGGTTCCTAGTGATGTAGCACAAATCCGCTTTTCGACTGGGTTCATGTCAAGTCATTTTGTAGGGAAAGGGCATTAACAGAATTTCACCACCATGTTCCTTGAACCACTTCATGGGAATTCTGGTAGTGTGGCATGGCACATTATCCTGTTAGTAATGGTCATCACCAGCATAAACACAGTTGCCATGAAAGACTTCACAACAATGTTCTGATACACAACAGCTGTCAGGAATTTTGCTATTGGGACAATGGGGCCGAAAGTGTCCCAAGAAATCATTGTCCACAGCATAACAATGCACTGGTGGCCTGTTTCCTCCCAACAGTGCATCCATGTGCCATAGCAGCTGTTGGTAATCAATGTGTCCGCACTCGGCCATCTGCATGATGCACTAGGAATCTTGATTTATCTGACCACCAGGCCACTTTTTTTTCTATAATATCTATGATGTTGGGCCCATTTCATGCAATATTGGCTATGGCGTGGAGTTAGCATGGGGACTTGTATATATAATATATAATATAAATAATAATAATAGTAAAAATTACAACAAAATATAATAAAAAAATGCATGATAAAAATAATTAAATGCATAATAAAAATATATTTAATTAATAATCATAGTAGAATTTCCCTTTTTAAATACAGAGTAATCCCTGTCTTTAATCTTTCCTTAACAGAAAAGTCACAAACAATTTATTTGACTGTCATCAACATCAATCATGGGTGGCATAAAAGAAGATCCATCTTTCTTGTTAATCCTGGTTCTTTGGAATCCAGTCTTGTCTCATTTTACACATATGTCAAGCGGGTCCCCACTAGTCGGCCTCAAAGGAATTTTGAAGCGAACATGGACGAGAAGTCAGGTGACATCCTCACTGATGTCTTCTGCTAGTAATAGCTCGCTGTCATGGCTTTTTCCCGACAAGCGTTTGCTCTGGGTATTGGAAAGCTTTTTCATCAAAGCATAAAGTTTCATTCTTCAACCAGGGCGAGATCCAAGGTCCTTCTGATAGTCAGGCCTTTACAAGTGCTGCGTACAAAAGAGACTAGCTGTTTTAAAGCTCAAATGTGGAAAAAACAAATTTAAAACGCTATTTAAAAAAAAAAAAAAACAATTATTCCATCATTTTTATTATTCATTTTTCCCAAGTCCTATATTACAATAAAAGAAATGCATTAGAACTAATTGTCACGGTTTTCGCTGCCTGAAGGAACACGGAGCCGAGGATAAACGAAATAAGGCTTTTATTATATCCAACACAGGAGATATCCAACATGGAGCACAGAGGTAGGCACACGTTAGTTGCAAATGAAGTCACCAGTGAGGTAGTAGACCCGACAACACAGAACTGAAAGGACAGGGCTTTTGTACAAAGGATAATGGGGAAACACAGGTGGATGGAATCATTAAATTAACAGGGACATGGAACACATGAGGAAGATAACAGAAACACCTGGGAACTAATCAAACTAAACACGGAAGACAGAAACTGGGTCACGGGCAAAAACACACTAAATGGGTCCAGGTGTGACAGCACTCCCCCCTCCCGGTAGGTGCGTCCTCGCACCGTAGAAACAACCGAGGGAGGCGTGGGTGGGAACTTGGGAGGAGGTTCCGGTGGAGGACGGACTCCCAGGAGGGGGCCAGCAGACAGGGACCACGGAGGAAGGAGCCAGGGAGGAGACGACGGAGGGAGGAGCCAGGGAGGAGACAGGAGCAGGAGGAGCCAGATGGTCCACCAGAGACCAGCCAGGACGGAGATCCAAGGTGGAGTCGACGGCGGGAGGAGCCATGGTGAAGGAAGGGTCGACGACACCAGGGGGCTGACAGGCGGAGACTGCACCGGTGGGTGAGGAGCCCAAGATGGAGCAGCACAGCCGCAGAGCCAGGGTGACGACGAGGATCCGGAGGGCCTAGGTGGAGCTGAAGGCTCAGGCGACCAAGGTGGAGGCGGGGTCCTGGCAGACCGCTGTGGAGCCGGAGCGACCGAGGATGGAGGTGGAACTGGAGGGAAGGAGGAGCCTGACAAAGCCGGAGGGATGGAGTGACGAGGTGGAACCAGAGGAGAGGAGTCCCGAGGCGGCGGATGGTCGACGACTGACCAAGGTGGAGCCGGAGGGACGAGGGAGCCCGGTGGAGCAGGTGGGATGACAGGCCACGGTGGAGACGAGGGAGCTAAGAGCCAAGGCGGAGCCGCTGGGTCGAAGGACCGAGGAGGAGTCCAGGGCTCGGAGGCTGGAGGCGGAGACAGGGCCTTAACGCGCCAAGGCGGAGCTGGAGACTGGCAGTCCAGCGGCGAACCATCGCGCCCCGATGGCGCGGACTGAGGGTGAGCTGCGGGACTGACTGGCACCAGCAGGGATGGCGAGGAACTGGCTGGTCTAGGAGGAGGAGAGAGGAGAAGGATGGGAGGAAGGACAGGAGGATCAGGACTGGACGGAACCAGCGGAAGTGGAGCAGAGGGACCAGCAGGTTTGGGAGGAGGTGGGAGAGGGAGGCTGGGAGGGAATACAGGAGACACAGAAGATTCAGGGCTGGGTGGAACCAGCGGAGACACAGAAGATTCAGAGCTGGGCGGAACCAGCGGCGACACAGAAGATTCAGAGCTGGGCGGAACCAGCGGAGACACAGAAGATTCAGAGCTGGGCGGAACCAGCGGAGACACAGGAAACTCAGGGCTGGGCGGAACCAGCGGAGACACAGATTCAGAGCTGGGCGGAACCAGCGGAGACACAGATTCAGAGCTGGGCGGAACCAGCGGAGACACAGATTCAGAGCTGGGCGGAACCAGCGGAGACACAGAAGATTCAGAGCTGGGCGGAACCAGCGGAGACACAGAAGATTCAGAGCTGGGCGGAACCTGCGGAGACACAGAAAACTCAGGGCTGGGCGGAACCAGCGGAGAAACAGAAAACTCAGGGCTGGGCGGAACCAGCGGAGAAACAGAAAACTCAGGGCTGGGCGGAACCAGCGGAAATGGAGCAGAGGAAATGACTGGAGGAGGTAGGAGTGGGAGACTGAGAGGGTATACAGGGGAATCAGGGCTGGACGGAACCAGCGGGGAAACAGGAAAATTAGGGATTACCTCCATAGACCAGTCCATCAGATCCAGAACTTGCTCCATATGACCTTCAGAGACTGTATACAGCTCACCCTCAGTCGCAGGAGTGTGGGCAGGGCTTTCCTCCACGCCCTCGATCTCCACGAGGACTCCCACGATGCACGGTGTTGCCGGCTCACACACCTGGTCAGTCGCGCTCTCGAGATCCGGCTCCCTGTCGGTGAATGACTCGGGCTCTGCGGCGGGCTCTGGCTCCGTGCGGCGTGATGGTGGCTGGCTGGTCTCTGGGTCGGGAGTGGGGCTGGCGAGATCCTCTATGGGGCAGATGGTGAAAGAAGAGCCATTTCTCGCCAGAGTCCACTCCACGAATGCGGCGAAATCCTCCCGAGGACCATCTTCGGACGACAACGCTCTGCATTTGGAGTTCAGGCTGGTGTTGTAGAAGGTGCAGAGCGCGTCGTCCGGGTAGCTGGTGGCATTAGCTAATAGAAGAAACTGTCTGGTATGGTCCTCGAGAGAACGTCCTTCCTGCTTCAGCAGGAGGATGAGGAATTCGGGACGATAGAGGGGATCCATATAAACTAAGAAAAGAAAAGACTGAAAAAACGAAAGCAAAACGGAGGGAAAGACACGAGGTTTTAAACTTTCTGTTGGGTCGGGTCTTCTGTCACGGTTTTCGCTGCCTGAAGGAACACGGAGCCGAGGATAAACGAAATAAGGCTTTTATTATATCCAACACAGGAGATATCCAACATGGAGCACAGAGGTAGGCACACGTTAGTTGCAAATGAAGTCACCAGTGAGGTAGTAGACCCGACAACACAGAACTGAAAGGACAGGGCTTTTGTACAAAGGATAATGGGGAAACACAGGTGGATGGAATCATTAAATTAACAGGGACATGGAACACATGAGGAAGATAACAGAAACACCTGGGAACTAATCAAACTAAACACGGAAGACAGAAACTGGGTCACAGGCAAAAACACACTAAATGGGTCCAGGTGTGACACTAATCTGCTGTGAAAAATCTGATATTTTCAAAATATTATTTTTATATAGATTTTCATTGTCATAAACAAATATTTTAAATATCGTGCATATATTTTAACATTTTAAAATGTAAACAATTCGTAATTTCAAATGTAAATTTAAAATATGTTTTAAAAATATTTTTAATTTAGAATAGATATATATAATTTTATAAATGTTGAATATGCACAAATATTTGATATATCCATGAATTCCATATAACATGCTTTATTGTTATTATTATTATTAAAAGAGGGAAAAATATAAACAATATGGTACCCGTTTTCCAGATCACTTACATACATTTTTACCAGGATGAAATATACTGTATTTTATGATGCCTAATAATTAGTGCACAATAAATCAGATTACTTCACAAATATTTTTGCAATTCAGCCATATTTATTCATTATTAACACCAGGAAAACATGATGAGATGTGAATGCTGCTGTCACTCAGTGATTTTTATTGACAGGACATTTGCATGCATTCAAAAGCCCTTAGCAGCAAAAATCCATGATAACAGCAAACGTCAAAAGCTTGACAAAAAAATAAATAAAAATACTGACCATGAGGGTGCATTCATCTCACTGTAATCCTGCATGACTGAATCCAATTACTGAGAGAGAGAGCCTCGTCCTTGACTTTAACTGTTCAAATCATGATTTTATTTTTTCTTGAGCTTTTTTTGGTCTTCCTTTCACATTATCTACAAATTGGTCAAACCTTATAATCTCAAAAGTAATATATGCTATGTACACAAGAAAACATTTTAAAATATTTTGGTATTTACTGTGGTACCTTATCCATTTACCATGGTATTTATATGTAATCCAAGGCACATATATTACTGTGGCATCATGTTGAAAAACCATGATAATACCATGGTACTTTTTTTTAAATATACCATGCAGTGAATGATATCCATTTTAATATATCATGATATTTACATAGAAGTGCAATACTTAACAAATATGAAAATGTTAACGGAGTACTATACATGTTGGAAAACATGGTAATATAGTGGTACTTTTATATATTCTGTACTATTGTGGTCAAATAATAGCTGAAATTAAATTTAGATTTAGAAAATTTGGTTTTAAAACATTTTCCAAAACTATGGTAAAACTATTTTCTGTACTTGGTGGACTAAAAGGATTTGAAAAAATCTGATGAATAAAATCTTTTTTTTTTTTTTATTCCATTCAATTTTAATCCATTTCTATTGTTTACCATTACCATTTGAAGGACCATACACTAATGGTATCCAGGGACCTTTAGTTTTACTCTTGTGAGGATGCTGCATAATATACGTCCATGTTTGTTATCAGATCACATAATCAATATTACATTTAGTCAATATACACTGAAATGCAGCACAGGTCCACAAACAGCACTGATGTAAATACAATCCCAAATTATCTGAGATGGTGTTTTAGTCTACGGCTGCAGCTCTGTGTGGCATTATAAAGATTGCTGATCCAGGATCAGATTTCCTCGGCTGATACTGAATTCTGTGGTGGCTTTGTGAATAAACCGGACCCAAGGTCGGGCCTCTGCTCTGACCTCCAGCGAGCTCCAGATGGAAATCTAACCAAGCATCACGGGCAATTTGAGTCCTCAGAGTAAACAAACAGAAGTGCTCTTCAAAGGCTGAGGGCCAAACAGAGAGAGGCAGCTGCTGCAGGTCCATTCACACACATGGAAAGACCCGAGGTAGACATCAAAACACCTGTCCTGCACCGGCACACTGAAAGACCACAAAGGCTTTTATATAATCTCTAACTAATGCATGTAATTTTTACATTCTCTCTGCTGGCCGGTGTGTATTCATATTACAAATGCCTAATATTGGAAGGTTTTGCACTACCAGACTTCTGACTACCGCAAGCTCATGCACTCTGCAGTTATTCTGGTCAATAAATGCCCACTTGGACAGGAAGAGACCATCTGACCAACATGCAAAGTGACCGTCACTTTCTGAAACCGCCGCTTAGTTTATCCTGAGGGATGTAACCTAAAAATATGAAATGTGATATGATATGTGAAATCTAATGCATGTCTTTGCACTTTTTACTTCTCGTAAAGATATAAAAACAACAACAACAAAATGTGTTTAAAAGAATACATGGGGGAGGGTGTCTTTATAAAAAGTGCCATATCATCTGCAATTTTTTATTTATTATTTCTATTCAAATATTACAATCCCCAAAGTGTTGTATGCACTGTGTACAAAGAGTAATAACATGGTATTTTGATATTTACTATGGTACCCATAGCACTTACACAACTGTGGCACGATGTTGAAAAACTGTTTATATCATGGTACTTTTTAAAACATATTGTGGGTTGCACTTTATTTTACAGTACGTATACTAACATGTACTTATAGTGTATTTACAGTGTATTTATCTAGATAACTACATGGGGTAGGGTTAGGTTTAAGGGTAGGTTCAGGGTTAGTACCTAGTTATTACATAGTTATTGTAATTACTATAATAAGTACATAGTATGTACATGGAGAACAGGACTGTAAAATAAAGTGCTACCATAATGTGTTAGTGAATTATTGTCATATTGTACCATGTACATATAATGTACTATGGTAGTTTAAAGAATAAAATTATGCCAGTGTGGTACACTAGCCTATATTCTACTATTGTACTGAACAGGGTTGTTATTGTATAAATAAAAGTGAAATAAAAAATACAGTACAGACCAAAAGTTTGGACACACCTTCTCATTCAAAGAGTTTTCTTTATTTTCATGACTATGAAAATTGTTGAGTCACACTGAAGGCATCAAGGGCTATTTGACCAAGAAGGAGAGTGATGGGGTGCTGCGCCAGATGACCTGGCCTCCACAGTCACCGGACCTGAACCCAATCTAGATGGTTTAGGGGTGAGCTGGACCGCAGACAGAAGGCAAAAGGGCCAACAAGTGCTAAGCATCTCTCGGGGAACTCCTTCAAGACTGTTGGAAGATCATTTCAGGTGACTACCTCTTGAAGCTCATCAAGAGAATGCCAAGAGTGAGCAAAGCAGTAATCAAAGCAAAAGGTGGCTACTTTGAAGAACCTAGAATATGACATATTTTAAGTTGTTTCACACTTTTTTGTTATGTATATAATTCCATATTCCACATGTGTTAATTCATAGTTTTGATGCCTTCAGTGTGAATCTACAATTTTCATAGTTCAAAACTCTTTGAATGAGAAGGTGTGTCCAAACTTTTGGTCTGTACTGTATATATATATTTATCATTTTAAATCCTAAAAAAATATTATTTATGATGAAGAAAATAAACATAAAATTGTTTTAATTATAAAGATGCAAGCAACACATTGAATTAAACATTACATTTGGAAGTACAGACTTTTGCTCAGGTCCATTAAATAACATTAATATAACTTAGTTACAGTTAACCAATGTAACCTTATTGTAGATAAGCCTTTCATTAAATTACATTGGGGGGAAATGGTGCACAAACAAATTTCACTCAGAAATTTCTAGTAAATATTACAAATAATTGCAAATCATGGGCATATAACATCATGATTTAAAAGTTTTTTGTTTGTTTGTTTTACTCCAATAAATTGTTTTATTTATATCCTTGAAATATATTCAAAACTGTTCTCAAATGTTTCTCAAATTCCTCAATATAATAAAAAATGAAATAAAAACTAAAAATTCTAAAAAAAAAAGGTAAAATTATAGAGTTCACTACAAAGTGCCTTCAAAGTAAGTCAAATGCAATACACAGACATATAAGAAATAGTATTTCTGAATGTATTTTGAAATGGAAATGCACATTGTCTACATACTACAGGAAATTTTAACTAATAAAAAAGAAGAAGAAGATTCTAATTGAGCACTGATGGCAGAGAAATAAACAGATGTACTGTAATGTCATGCAGTGGTCTCTAAACATAATGCATTCCCAGCCTGTGTTTTTGTCTCTCTGTGTGGTTAAACTGTTGTACTGGGCCGTCCTGCTGTTTTATTTCATTTTGATTGGATATGACAATGTGTGGCATGTTTGTAGCTGAATGTAGTCATTGTGTGTCACCGCTGATTGCCATCTCACAAAGCAAAATGGGCGGACCAGCAATTTTGTTTGCCTTTGTTATCCATCCAGTCCTCTATCTTTTTTTTTTTTTTTCATTGTTTAGCTCACATAGACTCCTTTTTCCATCAGCGATTAAATGGTACATGATTCTATGGAAGCCCTTTATCTTATAAATCAGCTTTGTAATAATTATGACTTAATATCTTGTTATTTTGACTTTTCATAACTTTTTCATAATCTCATACAATAAATATTAATTCCATAAATTAGACCCTTTTATCTCATAACTGACTTAGAATGTCATAATTTTGACTTTTCATAATATTTACTTCATGTCATAATTATGACCTTTATCTTATAAATGTGACTTTTTATCTCATTATGCAATCTTAGTATGCCATTTTGTACTTATCCAATAATTATCGCTGCCATACTTTTGTCATAATTTGGACTTTATATAATAATTATGACATAAAGTGGTATGTCATGGTTTTTGCTAATACAGTTATTATTCTTTTTTCGTAATTATGACTTTTTAATCTCATAAATTTGACTGCTATAATTCTAATTTATCTAATTATTACTAAAGAGTAATTTACTAAAGAAGACATTGTCATAATTATTTAACATCAAACATCTCATACAGTTATCATATTTTAGAAATGTCATAATTGTGATCTCATAATTATGACTTAGCATGTCTGAATTTTGAATAATTATGACTCATAATTTTGACATGTTGTCTTAATTATTACTTTATTTCAGACTGTAGCATGTCACAATTTGGACCTTTTAGCTAATAATTGTGACATTGCATGATTAACCAAAACATGATTATTTCCCTATGTAGCAGAAATGGGCATCACTTGTGACAGTACCTAGCAACCACTCATAACACCCTAGCAACAGTATAGCAACATCCTGACAACCACCCTCAATACCCTAGCATCATGACAGCAAGTGTTCCACAGACAAGTAACATTCACTCTTCTTAAGAAAATCCAAAAATCTAGTTTCCCCTGTGAAATGTGTGCCAGGCTGATTGATGATGTGAATAGATCAACATGGCATCTGTCCCCAAAATGCGTCTTGCAATTTTCCATTTTAGCAGTCCAGACCAGAATTATATCTGTCCAGTGCAAATTTAATAAATAAATAAATTGGACTACAACCCCCAAAAAAATTGTCAGAGGGCCTGAGGTTATAGTCTCATGTCATCTTCTGAAAAGCTTCCCATCATCATATGAGAAAGAACATGATGAACATTTGATTGCCTCCGGCAGAATCTATAGTTTCACTGTCATCCAGAAAAATTGTTTTATATGAACACAAATTAATAAGATATTGTTTAAAAGGAAAATATGAAACTGGTGAAGCATCTGTCTTTGTATTGATTTGTGTCAGCCGATTCTGGCTAATGTGACCCATGAGAAGCCGCCTGCCTCTGAAACATATTACATGCCTTAACGTTCAACCTCACTAACTGCACAATCTAACATTATTTATGCCCAGCAGGGAAAACAAGATTGAAAACTTGGTTGAAAACATGATTTATTTTGACAACTTTATGATATTACTTTAGTAATATCATGTCACATGCAACAATTTTCACTTGCTTGATTATAATTCACTACTGTAGAATTTTGAGCACAGTTCAGTGAAGCCGTGCACACTAGATAATTGAAGCTAGTTGACATTTAGGATTTTAAGGGTGCAGTAACAACATGGAGTGAGTTAAAAGAATAGTTCACCCAAAAATGAAAATTTGCTTACAATTTACTTTAGGGCCATCTAAAATATAGATGAGTTTATGAAAGGCAGCGTTTATGAAGAAAAAAATCCATCATTAAAGTTTATTTTTTTACTTTTTTTTTTTTTTTACTTTTTTTTTTCTTTAAAATATGAGTCCATAATCCATCATAATGCTTTCTCCAGTGTTAAAAAGTGGTCTGGTCTGAATCAGAATAGAAATATGCACAGATCAAGCAATATTTATAAATTAAAACTGTTCTAAACAAATATGTTGAGAGATTAGGATGTGACAGGACAACAGGGGGTGGACTTTTTCACTGGAGTAAACATTATTATGGATTATGCACTCATATTTTAGCCGGAAGTAACGTTTTGAAGATAAAAAAACATCTAAATGAAGGAATTATTTCTTACAAACCAAACAGGCAGCTTTTCACTTCACCTTACATTAATTGATGGAGAGGAGACGTGTGGATTACTTAAAGGGGGGGTGAAATGCTCGTTTTCACTCAATATCCTGTTAATCTTGAGTACCTATAGAGTAGTACTGCATCCTTCATAACTCCAAAAAGTCTTTAGTTTGATTATATTTATATGAGAAAGATAGTCTGTACCGATTTTTCCCGGAAAAACACGAGCGGCTGGAGGCGTGACGTGTGGGCGAAGCTA